>NC_073709.1:25453703-25646203 GCF_023634085.1 Falco cherrug | reverse complement strand
CATGGGACCTGGAAAGTCTACGTTCAAAATCAACATAACTCCATGACTACGTTGTTTGTTTTTTTTTTTTTTTTCAAGTAAGACATGTTATGCCTTTGAGGGAATGGACTCATGAGATACAGGCTTTTTGAAGCATGGAAATCCTCCTAAATAAGTATAGGTCCTGGACAGGGCAAAGGATACCTGTATGAGAGCATGGGGGATTTTCTAATGCATGTTGTATTTCTGTATTTTTACCCTGCCATCCCTAATGTATATTGTGAAACTCTGCTTGATGTGCTGTTATCTTGTCAGTGCCCTACTATAGCATATGGTATGTTGAGATAGCAGGTGATGACATGGGAAGTGTTTAAATAATGTGTAACTTAACACTTTCTCTGTCATGAACTTGTTATTCTAACACTTTAGAGACACCAGCTGATCTCATGCTGAATATTCTATAGATGTCCCGAGGCTTAGCTCCTTTTTTTGTCCTGTTCCAAATCTTTCAAATTTCACGTATGTATGTTTCTGACTGTCTTAATTTTTTATATACACTGTTTTTCCACCAAATGGATCTGCCATTCATCATATTTGTTTAAGATACCATATAACTTTCCATCCAGCAGTTTTTACAAATGCGCATACCTCACAGGAATTCAAGTGAACAGCTTGGGATCTTATTGGTTATTTCCTTGTTATAATAAGTTGTATTTCATTCTAGACTGTTTTCTAATGGAACTACGTTGTCGTAAATAATTTGCAAAAGATTTAAAGTTGCTGTGGGCTTTTTTTGGGGTGGGGAATTATTTATCCTCTTACAGTAAAACCATCAATACATCAGTAAAGACTACACTGTAATACATAAAAGCAAGAGAGAATGTTCTGGTTCTGCAGACTTCTTTAAATTCCTGAATTTTGAACCCAATATAAATGTTTTGTAATGCCTGTCCTGGTTTTCCATTGCTGTTTAGTTCTGATACTTCTGATTATACTTATTTTTGGATCTTTAGATACTAGCATGGCAAGGTCTTGGCAAATAGTGTGTGTCTGGTCAACATTTATCAATAACCAAATTGGAGGAGAAGGAAGTACTATCGTAATCTGATTGAAAATGTCACTGTGGAATTGAAGGCGTGAAATGTAGACGAGATAGTTTGGAATTTTTACAAGTAGAGGAGGATACTGATAATGTGGATTTTTTTTCATAGTTTGACCATGCTTTAACAATGTATGCAAGAGAAGTAGCTGTATCAATTAGCTTTCATTTCCTAATTCAACTGTTTATTTTTCTGACAATCTTTCTCTTTGAAAGTAGTTGTTAAAGTACAGGATGGAGCTTTTGTTGAGTCTGTTTCACCATTCTGACCTATACAGGTACATTTTCCAGAAAAGTGTTCCCGGAAACTGCACATGTGGATCAAATATGATTTTAGAAATTGAGGGCTCTGTCCCAATTCTGCAACACTCAGGCAACAACATGTTCTCCTGCAAAGACAAGTTGCTTTGCCTCAAGTCATTTAAGTCCCGGTGCGTCCTTGGAAGAAGCCTTAAAGAGGCATTTGGTTTGCAGTTGGTTAGTCCAAGGCATGAAATACTAATACTACCAGATCACAAACAGCTTTTCTCTCTTTAAGAGGAGTTAAAGTTCTTGTTATTATCTGATACACTTCCAATTCTCAAGAGGACTTGAGGGGGAAAGAAAGGTGACAGAGTCAGGCTTATTTCCCTCAAGTAGTTTCCTCGTTCAGCCCTATTTATCCTCAGGGTGGTTTAGATTAAGTACAGGGTCATTTTTAATTGCATCTGGATATCTGAAATTAAGTTCTAGTACAGGAAGAATCAGGTATTACCTCTTTTCCAGAGGAGAGAATTGGAGGAAATTCTTATCTTCCTACCTGTGTCAGATGACTGCATTAGCACAAAATGAATCCAAATCTGTAGTCCCCTGGATGTTGTGATGCATTTGAATGCAAGTTTGACATAAAGAGAATCCTTAATTAAATATATGTCCTCAGGGAGTTTCACAGCACAAAGTTGCAGGGTCTTACACAGAACTGTGTTGCTCATGAATATAGGAATCAATGTACATTTTAGTTTGGGGTTTTGTGGTTTGGGTTTTTTTGGTTTTGTTTTATTTTTTTGTGTGGTTTTGTTCTTTTTTAATTTTTGTAACTTCTGCTGTTGACATATTGTCCAAGGTTGTTACTTTTCAACAATGTAGTTTGTCTGGTATTTTTGTAAAGGGAAAATTATTTATCTTGGAACAGCTAATTTGGAGATACTGTACCAGAAAGCTTCCTTGCAGCCTATTCATTCTCTTGGTAAACTGGAGAATTCTGACAGCAGAATACAGCATTTTCTGATAAAAGGAAAAAAAGCTATGTCTATAAACAAGTTGACTTTCACGTATATACATTAGAATTTTTTTAATCTAATCTTTTTAGTTTAATATGTACTATATATACACAAATAGCACATATATACACAAAAAGCACAGACCATCTATTAATTTGGTTTCTATTAGAAGGTTCCACTTGCAATCTTGACTGGACACAGTGCTTTCAGTACACTCTTCGATCAGTATTCAAACAGGGAACGTTAAGAATCAAGCTAGTGCATAAAAGCAATGTCTGCTGGGGGAAGACATCCCACCTGCAGATGCCAACAGAAGGGGGCAGAGGAATGCTGAAGCCCCTTAAAGTTCCAAGCCTGTCTTGTGTTGAAGGGTTGAGAACACGGAATGAAAATTCTCTGGGATGTTATCTTTAAAGATGCAGAGGAGGTAAGTGTTTTACATTTAGATCTGACAATTTAAAAAAAGCACAACAGTTTTTGAGAATTAAATGTGTTTCAGAAATTACTAAAACTAAAAAATTAAAACAGAGAGACTCGTTTGGCCAATTTTCATAGGGAATTTTTTAGATGTGGTGGTTTGCATTATTACCTCAAAATATAGATATCTAAGTATAGATTTGTATTTACAGTTGCTGCAACTGAATATGCAATACCTGACAATAAATACAAATTCAGATATGCTTTAATATTTGCAAGAAAAATTCTTTTACAAAAATGGCAGTATAGTCATTCCATACGTTTAATCAAAGCATATGATTTATTTTCAAGACAAGCTATCTCTTCAAAAGCTTGCTAATTTTTTCCCTGTTGTTGAGTATTTAATAAGCCTTTCCTCTCATGTAGCTGAACATTCAACAAGCTGATACCAAAAAAATCTGGGTTTTTTTTTCCATAGTAGGTAAATACTTGAACTGTTCTTCCTGCACTTAGTCATTTACCAAAGATGTTCATAATATAATGTGTTCCTGTGCCAGGGACAGACCATTTATCTATTAAGGACAGAAAAAGTCATTCCAACTTTACTCCAATAATTTAGGATTGCACAGCAACTCTATACATTCTGCAACCTGAATTCCCTAGTAGTAATTCTTGTTTGTTTGGTTTTTAATATGATAGACACACTACATTTGACATTACTAAAAGAAAAAATAATCCTTTCTTTAAGAAGATGGCCCAAGGAGAGTACAGATTCTTAAGTTTTAAATAAGGGTAAAGTTTTCAAAAGGAATGTGAATCTGAAGAAACTGTGCTATTAATGATATTGGTAATTTACTGGTTACCTTTGTAATAGACAAATATTTAATCAGTTCCGTTGTCATACTGTATGATGTTGCACAATGCCTAATGTACCTTAGTGCCTTAATATTACTGATGCTAAGGACCCTGAAGGTGCTAAGGCAGGGTTTTCCAGAGCCTCTCCAAAACTATTTTCTGTTATAATTCTCGTGCTGTTATTCTTGGATTATTTTTCTCATGGCCTTGCATTTGCAAACCCCAGTGGTGATGTTGTAGTGGATCTTCATGGGAGCAGCTGTGATGCTGTGAGAATTGCTTCTCCCCACCAGATCTCCACCTCCCAAAACCTCGTACACAACAAAGTTGATTATAGTAATTTAAATGCTTGAGAAATATTTTCCATTTATACATGTACACAGATGTTTAATGACCAATCAGTATACAACACTCGCACTACGGCACACAGCACAAATAGCATCATAAATGGGAACAACCAACAGGGAGTTTGAGCAATTCCCAAAGGAGAGCATGTAGTGGCAGAGGGACGGCATGGCAAAAAATCATCATCCCACTGTGAGCAACAGCATTGGCATATTTGTCATTGCACCTGCTGTACCAGAGAGATACTCTCCTTACTCCCAAAGTAGGATGCTTTTGTGGGAGCCCTTAGCTGCTTTTCCAAGTCAGCCATTGAGGAGATTTTTCATATTTCATCCCCTTCCTCCCTCATTTTGTCTGTCTCCTTAGTTTTAGCTATAGACCTCACTAGTAAAAATCACTGCTTCTAAAGATGTTGGGGGGGGGGGGGGGGCAGGAAGGGATGCATGATCCATTTTCAAATAGTCATGTTTAATCTCTTCACTAGAGCAGGACTTAGAGGTATTTTGGCATGGAGTAATGTACCATTTAAAGTTTGATTCGCATGTCTAGAAAGCTCTTAGGTTTGCATGCGCTTTAAGGTGATTATTGGGTAATGTTTAGTCATGCTTCGGTAGATTTTGAACAGCTTCACAATACACCATCTATTAGCATGATTTCCTTCAGCACCAGGTATGCTTTTCTTTTCTATCCTTTTGTACAGGTGACTCAGCGGAAAGCAAAATGAAAGCAATCTTCCTAATTTCTAAATTGGACTCTAGCATCAGACTGTAGATAGTGTTTTAACTGATCTTTTGCATTTCTCTATTAACATAGTTATGTTTTTGTCACACGTACATTGGTCTGTGTCTGTACTGTACTGCATGATTTATTGGTTTTCATGTTATAAAGTAGATATGTAGGACCCTATTTCTCTGAGGAATGTAGTATTGGTTCTTAACAGGCTGAAATTCCTAGTGACTGCCAATAGTAGGATAGTGTCGGAGACTATCCCTGCTCCCCTCGAACAGTCTAGGGAATAGCAGCAATCTTCTGGAAATGGCACTGGTAAACAATATTGAGTAAAAGGGAATTTTCCAATCAGTTCTCCTGTAAAATAGTCTTTTAGTTAATGAATGTCTTCCAGAGTTTTCAACCCACATGAAGGCTGGGAAAGCTACGTTGACAGGCTTAGATATATATGGTAAATCCTACATGAAAAAAAAACAATTTATGACATCGGACACAAAAGGATTAGTGTCAGTGATGTAAATATATGACCCTAAAAATATATGTAATCTGACTAGAGCTTCTGCAGGTGAAGAAATTTTGTTTGGATATTGTATGTGTTCATTTCAAACAAATATATTTCTCTGTAGAGACTCATGTAGAACCCATCTGTTTTCTCAGGTAAAGAAAGCATGCTGAAAACTGGGATTTGACAAGCTTTTTTTTAAGATTGTTTGAACTGTGTAAGGTGGGAGGCTCAAATTAGGTTTTGACTATGTGATTTTCTAGTGTTATACCAGAAAGAACAAGATACTATGATAGGTCATCCTTTTATAGAGATGATCACATGCAGTTGGTGTGGCTGTTTGTGTTTTTGCACTGAATAGGCTAGACAGAGCAACTCTGTAAGTACATACAACACACACTCACCTGAGTGATTCTGTGGTTCTTTCAATCTACAAGTGCATCATTTATGATGCCTCATGTAGGGTGACTGGAAAAGCCAAAAGAATGTCTTATGTCAAATAAAAATCCTAGATCAAGTTTAGGGCTTCATTCCTTCCAAAGTATTACAACTAAATGTAATGGCATTTGACAGTATTGACTTTTTTTATATGACTTCTTTCAGCTAGCTCAGCATTCTGAAAAAATAAATAGTCTTCTCCCTTTGTGATTGAAAGGGTTAAATAGTACCAATTCATTACCACTCACAAAAGGATTTATTTTGTTCTCATAAATCAGTTTTATTCCACATTTTTATTATTCCCTTGGGTCAGCTGTTCCAATTGAAATCAATACAAGTGCAAGTGACACAATCAATCTAGATATTTGATTATGGATTTGAGACTCCCAGTTCTGCTCTGTGTGTTTTGCTAGTCTCCTTCTGATACTGTCCCTGGAGAATGGAAAATTCTTATTGGCATCCGTGAATTATGGGCATAGATTCAGAAACCAGATACTGTGGTAATCTCCATTTATGTACTGCTGCAGCTAAAGAAAGAATGTTCTAACCATGGAAAAACAAACTTGAGGATTTTAAAGCTAACTGTGTCTGAAATATTTTAGAGTGTAAAGTCTTTCGTGAAGTAAACTTTATAAAGTCTCATCATTTGTCTATAAAACCTCTCAGTCAAAATGGATGAAATCAATAATTACATGCTGTATCATCAGCTTAACAACACAAGTACAGCAAATGTTTTTTTCTGTTTGATGCCTTCTGGTCATTCAATAGGCAATGTGATGTTATGCCACTTGGGCTACTAAACTGTGCTGGGACACTTTTTCATGTTCATGTTCGGATAAGAGCACCTGGACACGGGAAACTTGTGTGAAATCCATGTAAAGTTGGTTCTACTTGTAGAATGCTTTCCAGAGTTGGGCGGCCTCACCCTATTTGATGATTTCTTTAGGTCATGGACTGAGTTCTTAACAGTGTGTCCTTACAACACTTAGTATGGTGTGTGTGGATGGTCCAGGACTGATGCCCCTTGGTGGTGTTGCAGCACAGTGAGTTACAACACAAATGAATATACTTACAGCAGAGATTTAACACTGTACTTAATACACTATCTTAACTGGAAGGTTTAAATGAGACAGACTCAGTTGCAAGACTCAGTGGACATTTCTATGTTTGTGAAAGAGTAATGAGAAAACCTAAACCAGTAATTCAAATACAAAAAGTTTCTTCTTGATAGTTTCATCTATAATTACAGAGTTTTTAAGTTGGAAGCCTCATGGCATTGTACTGGAAGCTCAAGGGTAGATGAGACCACGCACCAAACATTCTTCTCTGCCTACCATCATGACAGAGGCTAATTTGGCTGCAGTCATTAACTATCCGTGGGACCTGTGCTAACTTTCTTGTATGAGCTCCCCCATCAAGATGTGGGCTTTATTCATATCTCAGTCCATAGAATTAATGAGCATATAAATGCACATTCCTTTGTGTTTGTAACACTAATTGCTTTTTTTCTACTGACAGGCACAGGCTTTGCCTTAGGGTTCTTGAAGTATTCTGCAAATTTTCATAGAATCATAGAACAGCTGAGGTCAGAGAGCACATATAGAGACAGTCCAAACCCCCGTCTCAAAGCAGGGTTAGCTGGAGGACATTGCTCAGGACAGTGTCCAGCTGGGTTTTGAATATCTCCAAGGATGGAGACTCCACAACCTCTCTGGGCAACTTGTTCCAGTGTTGGATCAACCTCAAAGTAAAAAAGCTTTTTTTCTCAGGTTTAAATGTAATTTCTTGTATTTTCTTTGTGTACCTATTGCCCCCTGTTCTGTTGCTACATAATGCTGAGAAGCATCTGGCTTCTTTATATCTTCACATCAGATATTTATACACATTGATAAGATCCTGCCCCCCCTTAGGCCTTTTCTTCTTGAGGTTAAACAATCTCAGGTCTCTGTGTGCTAGATGCTTTGAGCCTTTAACCATCTTTGCATGGACTCCACTCCAGAAAGTCCGTATCTATCTTGTAGTGGGGAGCCCAGAACAGGACAAGCACTCCAGATGTGTCTCGCCAAGGCTGAATAGAGAGGCAGGATCCCTTCCCTTGACCTACTGGCAATGGTCCTCCTAATGCAGCCCTCAAGGCTGTTGGCTGCCTTTGTAACAAGGAGTCGTTGCTGTCTCATGTCCAGCTTGTTGTGTACCGGGGCATCCGTGTCTTTTTCAAAGAAGAAAAGGAACTTTCCAGTATCAGCCCCCAGCCTCTGCTGGAGGCCAGCTCAGAGTGACAGACAGAATGTTCAGCATAGACTGTCTTGAGATGTACAGAATGCATAGGATGGCTGTATCAAATTTAAGTCTGTGAAAAGTCACTGAAGGTGCCTTTGCTTGTTTTAAAGTGAGGGACACTGAGCTATGGAAGAAATATCTTTAGTACAGTCAAACTACATATGGGTCTTTGAGCCTTCAGATTTCTGCTGTATGCGGCCATAAGAAATTTTCTCTTGTTTTTTTTTTTTTTTATTATTTTTTAGTCTTAAAACTAAATACTTTGTTTTACAGGAAAAAAGGAAAAACTTAAGTTTTTTTCAGTGCAGATAATGTGAACTGTTCCTTATTTACAGGAATAAGAATATTTTGGATTCATAGTTTTTTTCCAGTTTAGCATGGTACTTTTAAATTACCCATCTTGCCTCATCCAGCAACTGAGGATATGAATGAAGGTTTCCTGTGATAAGAGAGTCTTCAAGTTGTGGACTGTTTGATGGACTGAGACCACGATACATCCTTACGAACAACACATCTGTCAACTCATGAGCAGAGGAACAATGGTGGTTCAGGAGATTAAAGCACAAATTTGGCAGTGTACTCATCTACAAAAAACCCCAAACAAACAAAAAAACCCCCAAACTCCAACCAAAAACAAAACCCTAAAACAAACAAACAAAAAAAAATAATCAAAACTCTCTGCAAAACATAACAAAACCTCCAAAACCTGTTGAAAAGAAGGGTATGGCATCAAAGCACAGAAACCACTTTAACAATTGTTAAACCAGTTTAAGAATTGAAGAATGGTTCATTATTACAGTTATTAGGAAAAGAGAGTCACTAATAATAGCAAGAAAGATTTTTAGCTGGTTTTTTTATTGGGATAATCAAACAAATGGAAAGTCACGTTTTTCATTCTGAATACTGCCCTAGAAACAGCAGGAAAGGGAAAGAGGGAGAGAGGTAGAGAAGAAAGATCTTAGCTGGGAGGCAAGGAATAGCTTGTGTGAAAGTTAATGAGGCTGAAGAATAAGCAAAACTAATGGACAAAAGAATGATCTTACAGAGGAGGAAGTGTGCATGTTCACAGAATTTCCCCCAGAAAGACGTGATACCAAAGAGTCAGAAAACAGTACAGGGTCAGAAACTCGTGGACAGTGCGGATGAGGTATGGGAGAAGGATAGAGAAAAGGGGTGAAAAAGTGAGTTCTTGTTTCATTTTTATTTTGCTATTCTGACATTCACTTTTTCTGTGGCCCAAGATAACATGCTTAACCTCTGTATGCTCACACACAAATAAAGCAGGAGTAAAAATGACTGTGTGCTGATTAACAAAGTAATCTTTGTATAATTCTTTAGGTAGTCTTATGTACTGTTTTTTGACCTGGATTTTTGCTACTTTTATTCTTTGAGTAGTCTTCTACAGTGATAATAGTTCTGCTTATGTCTGAATATTGTAGAGCAACATGCTTTCTAATGTAAAAGAGTTATCGGGATATACATAACGGAAGCAGTATAGATTGGTAATTTTTCAGAGCATGACATAAAGCCTTAAACTCACTCAGAGCATACTTTTTGCTATGTAGTAGCACACTATGTAGTGTACTTTTGTGATCGAAGCCTCACATTATCTTGAAATAGTGATATTGAAAGAAAATAATAGCTCATTAAACATTTGCGATAGTAAGATTTAAGTGTTTTAGGCTTAAGTACCCTTTTAGGGTGGAAATCTCTCTGCATTTCAAAAACTATGGTTCTGTTACGTCATTTTCATTCAGTCAAATCTTGGGGGTAAGATGAGCAGTCAGGCAATTTCTAGGACACCACAGATAGGAAGAGGTAGAAATCTGTTTTGCAAAGGTGGCTCCGTTATTGAAGTCCCATAAGAATACAGAGAAGTATAAGGAAGCTGATCATTGATGGATATTTTCTATATATTGATGGCTAACTCTTGATTAGGAAAAGAAAAGCATGTGAGCACTCAGTAATACTTCTCAGTAGCATGGCCTCCTTGCTTCCTGAAGTCAGCAGCATAGTTGTGTCAGTGCATTTGCAATACCAACACATTAGACTTGTTATGTTTGATCTTATTACTTTAATAATCACAAATGCAATGGTAGTAATAGCAGTATGCCCACACATATGAAACATGAAGTTTTTCTGTTTAATATATAAAAAGGAAACATCTCAATTTATTACCTTTTTGCTTTAAAACACTGATTTTGATCCAGATGAAAAGAATACCTCTCAATGTGGCAAATTCTGGAAAGAAAAGGAATTTTTAAATGTGAGATGAATGCGTTTAGTTTGTATTATGTCTTTATTTCATTGCGGTCTTTGTCATGAGAATGGTTTCATGTTGTACCATTTCTGTGCTCCTTACAACCTTTGTCACATGAATAAGATATCAGAACGCTAATGACTAATATACAGTATTCTGTGTCTGCTGATACTATACTGTACTACTGTGACCTTTGCAATATTATGTATTCTGATTGGCTGTCCATTTCACCTCTTCCCCACAAGTTAATAAGGCTGTAAAAAGGAGAGAACTTGAAATCGCCAGCCAGTCAAATTACAGAATATTGAAAAGGTCAGAGCAGTACAGCACACAGAAAAAAATTATGGAATATATGAGGCATTAAAATTCTTGTGACAATGATTATAACAAGAATGGAAAAGGATACCCATTTATGTTATTTCAATCTAGTGAACCCCATAGGATGACGGACCCACGACGGCAGTAATTTACGCACCACCAACCCACAGCAGCTTTATTCACCTATTTACAGGGGTACTCAGCAACAGGAATGCGCATCTGCTTGGAAGCCCCCTTCAAAGTGTCCACCCAAAACCATAGTGAACCTTTAGACACATACTCACCACCTAGAGTGCTGGGTGAAGCTCAGCACTTTTAAACAAGGATTTTGAATGGAATGTGTATTTGTGTATATTTTGTAATGTGAGTATGTTTTATTACTCAGCTGTGCTTCAAGTATGTGTATTTTTTTTATGTTTAGGTATATTCTTTACCCTAATTTCTTCATTTGAATGTTTTTCTGAAAAACTGAGGTACTTTGATCTGGTATAAACTAGGAATAAACTGAGAACGGTACAGGTTTGTCTCCAATACTGGATTTAGTCAAAGTAGTCCCTCAGAAACATTGGGGGAAATATGAAAAGCCCTATGAGCAGGAAGACTAGTAAAAGAACAAAGTCATTGTGATGCAAAAATATGGAAAGTTTAAGGAGCATGGGGAAGCCTTTCATGTCTGCAAAGGGTTTAGTTTATTTTAAGAGGTTATAGGAGATAGTGGCTTTCAGCTCCTTTCCATCTGAATTATTTTTTTTTATATGGGTGCTTGTGTGTCTTAAATGTTGAAAGACGTGGTGAGCCAGTTCGAGGAGTTACTTTTCTGCCTCCTTAGGCTGTTCATGTGAGCTGTGTCTTGAGGGGGTCTTGCTTGTTGGCCTGCTGGTGACTATTCATGGCAGGAGTTACAAGGCAGAAATGTGCAGGAACAAGGAGGTATTCTGGTGGAAACCACTTGTCTCAAGTAAAACAGAAGTCTCTCAGGACTTTACCAGTGTGTGAAGCAGCTGCTGTTTAGGTCTGCAGCAGGCTTGCTGGTAAGCTGCAGTAGGACCTGTGAGCAGGACGGAGAGAAAAATATATAAGAAGAATGGAAAAAAAGAGGCCTCCTCCACTTATACTCACAAATAGGGTCCACACTGAAGCAGTCTAGGCAGGAATGGCATAGAGTGATATGACATGGTTATCGCCGTATCGCGTTCTGTCAGCCTGAACCTATGTGTCTGCATTTTCCAGCCCACTGAAAGCAAAGTTTAAGCAGTGAGAAGTGGTAAAGCTGCATATTGCAACTCACCCCCAGCAAGACCTGCATTTTAAAAATGTTCTTCTAATATTTTACTTGCCAGTAGCAGTAAGTTGCTTGGTTGGGAACTGGGATAAAACACCTTTTGTCTGTGTAAAATTCAGGTTAGGAACCTTGCAAGTACTCCTCAGCTTTTTATTAAAAGCAATAAAAAATTTTGAACTGCTGTGTTGTCTATCTCATTGTAAATTTGCAAGTTCATTTTTGAGCTGAATAAAATGGTTATGTAATTACATACTTCTCCTAATTATTGAGTAATTACATACTTCTTATAATTGCCGAGTAATCACTCTGCTATAACTAGAATTTAATGTTACAACTAATTGTATAATTACTGTATATTAATGTTGTTATCCAGGCAACTTGGAATAGAGTGTTATCCTGTTAATTCCTTTTCTATTACTCAAAACTCTATTTTTAAAAAATATAGTGTAGTTAGCCATTGGAAGAAAGATTAATAGTGGAATAAAAATATCAGCAGAGGAAGTACATGCTTTTGTTCTGGGCTCAGGTGGGTGAGAATAGAAATATGAACATGTTAAAACTGTACTGTAGATAGAAAAAGTTTAATTTTCTCATTAATTGGATACATAAATTGCTGTTAGAGCGCCTACTTTTGTGCTTGAAGTTTGAATCTATCCTATGTGCTTTGATCTGTCAACACTAGATTTTTAAACTTTCCTACACATTGTAGGGGAAACTTAAAAAATGCATCTCTTTTCACAGCCAGCTGAGTTCTGAAGTGTTGCATGTCACTAGGACCTTCAGAATGATTATGTCAGTTAGCCATTTCCAATGGCTTTACTGTTGTTAATAAGACAGTAGGTGCATGTAACAGTCATATGTTGTTGGGTGGGCACTGCAAAGAATGTTGCAGACTGCCTGGTAGTGCACGGAAAAGCTGTGATAGGTGGCGGGAGAAATGTGCTTTGTTGGATTGTCTCTACTCCACGCACAGGGATGGTTTCACAAAGGTGCAGAAGGAAGGTTTGAGATACAATTTAAGAGCTGATATCAAGTAATGCATATGCATTTTTCTAGTGATGGCTGAGTAGCCTGGGTATGCAAGACTACTGTAGTTTGTTGCGGTATGGCATGGTGTAATCCAGGCAGACTTTGAGCAGTGTGGAACTAGGCTACATGGCATATTTACAAAAAAAGTTTATTAAACTGTCCCGCTCCCTCAAAACTCAGAAAGTAAGTTTGCTATATTTTACTGTCAGAATAACTGAAAACACCCTTTGTGCAGCTCTGAGAACATCAAAATAATGGAATGGCTTGGACTTGTACCATAAGTGAATCACAGATTGTTTATAGGAATCCCAAAATCCAGATCACTCATCCATGGTTAAATGTAATGGGAGCATGACTGAAATGTACTGCGTAAGCACACATCAGTGCACATCATAGAAATACAGAACATTTGAAACTGTTTCAGGTTTAAAAACATTTCAGTTTTAACAGTTCATTTGAAACTTGCATAAAAATGAGTAAACCCAATGAGTTTCACTTAAAAAATTGAGAGATAGTTTCTAAGCGTTTTCTACTTCTGTCTTTTTTAGATTTTGTAGAGGACTCAATGTCTTCTGCCTGTGCCAACGCCTTAATTAATTTAAGATATTTTCAATAGTTATGTTCTGTTTAATGTCATTCTTGTACCTGTAGTCTCAGACTTGTGTGATTCTGCTGCTGGTAATGCAGAATTTCTATCGACTTCAATGTGAGAGCTCTCCATGGGATGCTGGATAGTAGTAATAATATTAATCATTTATATAGCACTTTATATGTTAAAAATATTGGATAATCTTTAAATGAGCTCAGCTTTGCTCTCAGATACATGAGTGAAATCTTCATTGAGTCAAAAAAAATTGTTACTTGGTATATAGTGTTCTATTTTCCAGTCTTACTCATTGGGTATTTTGGAAAGGTTTATTTTGTTATTTTTGTAGGGTAGAATATTGTCTTATCTTACTTAATTTTGACATCTTAAAAGGATTGTAAAGAACACATAGGTTGCTTTGATGTCCTCTGATGATTTCAGCTGATAAACTGAATACTTCAAATCCTTGTTTTATCTTTGAAAGGACTGCAGGCCATGCTGGAAAGCATGTGTTTCTTACTACAGATGACTAGTTTTTATGTATGCAATGGAGTTAGCTTATAAACTCCTAAGGTAAGTGTTTTTCTAGCGAATTCAAGAAGTTTTACCAGTCTTTCATAGACATAAGAATTAACCTTAATGTTTTGAGTTTGCAGTTACCACACAACTGTTCTAGAACATGCGTAATTTCTGAAAACTGGGTTCTGTTTGCAGAATATAGCAGCCAGCTTTGCAATTGCATGGTTGGTTCATTTATTTTCCAAGTTTTATATGTACCACAAACTGTTGGCAAAAGGCGGAGGAAATAGCGAGTAATATTTTTTCTTCCAGATAGGCCATTTTTTTGGTGTTATTGGTATCAATGGCAACTTCTCATTTGAGTAGAAATACAACTTGATCCTGACGTAGGTGAACCTTCTTTAGCAGGGGGTTGGACTAAATGATCCAACCAGAGGTCCCTTCCAATCCTGACTGTCCTGTGATTCTGTGACTTGATTTATAAAGACAGCAAACTGTAGCAGATGCAAAGTCTAACATTTATTCTTCTCTGCCCTCCCCCCCCCCTTTTTTTTTTCCTAACAGATAATGCTAATTATTCTATTCTAAATGATACTCGGACATTATGCAACAGCAGCGAATCCAATGTATGGGTACCCATTAAAGGACTGATTCCATTTTCTAACTACACAGTACAAGTGAATGCTTCCAACAGCCAGGGCAGCTTGATAAGTGATGCCATAACAATAGTCATGCCTCCAGGAGGTAAGTATGAAAAAGTGCTTTTTCTGTGCATGTAACAATTACACAAATACTCTGTTGAACAAAACGTTATTTATTACTGCAACTGAGGACTGGAAGGTCAGAAGAATATGTTCACATTAGTGGTTCTTGTTAACAAAATTGTTCTTTTCAGCTACTAATTTGTCAAATTGTTCACTTTAAGAACTGGAGAGTGAAAACAGGTAGTTGTATAGTTAACATGTTAAGTAGGTGAGAAGTGCATTATATTTTTTTTTTTCTGTCAATGGTGGTGTATTTTATCATGGACAGCTAATCTTGAGAGTCACCTGCATTTTGTAATCTATTTTGGAATAAAAGTTGTAAGTGCTGACAAAGAGCACTTACTGGATAGACTTGGATAATTTGTTTAGTTATAGTAATATAAAGCATTGGTAGTATATTGAGCCAGAATACACAAACTGGTGTACTTGTAAGGAAGTCAACTGAAATGCGATGACTTATAGTGAATGATCATGGCTGTAAACCTCTCTGGATGTTATCGTCATAAAAATTTGAAATAAGAGAATTGAGCAAATAGTCCCTAAACACTGTGTGTGTAATTTTATTTTTTTTAAAATGAAAGCTTAAATTTACAGCTCACGTATATGTGTTCCTTTTACATTCTTTTTTCATGGACATTCTAGTGAATTAGCTTTTGTTGAATTAATGCCAATGGAAACAATTTTGAATTCTAAAGTAAGAACTCAGCAAAACTTGATCTTGAGAGAGGTGTATGTGTACCTGATGACCAGAAATAGCATAGTGACATACATATTGTTTGAAAGTAAAGTAAAGTAAAAACAAATCCCATAAACCTTACAGCTCAGAAATACAATTACACTTGGAACAGTTTGCTTGCAAACAGATGGATTGATGGATTAGGTCTGGGGCCAAACCAGCAGAAAGACTTCTGAAAAGTTAATAAGTAAAAGGCAGACATTGTATGACAGATTACTGAGAAATAAGGAAAAGGTAAATTCCCTACATGTTTTATACTTTTCCAATCTTACTGCCAAATTACGTTACAAATTCATATTAACAAATATACATTATCATATAATAAAAAACTGCATCTGAGTTTTATTGTTCACTTAAGACTGAGCAGTAAGACACTGACATTTCTAATCTCAATGTCACATTTCAATTTTGCATGTAGAAATAACAAAATTTGGTGGTGGAAATTTTACCAAATGAGAAGGTAAGGGATCTTTAAAGATAGGCAAGGATGTGCACAAGTTTATGACAGCCATTAAGATACACTTTCTTTCATCATTAGATTGTTGTTGATTACAATTAGAAAACTTATAGCTTTGAAATTATCTTTTTTATGACCTTGTGGTAATTTAAAAGCAATACCTCATTGATTAAATAGGTTTTAGTTCATGCTTCCTTTTAGTTAATGATCTGAAAACATATTATCCTGATTTACACATAAAATCATGCTGAAAAGCATGTGGCATTCACTAGAATATGTGTGTTTAAGTAGAATTAAATTAGCAGTGAGAGTTATTAAAGAAATCTTCCATACTATTGTCCAGTGGACTGTGATCTGTAGTGAAATGAATAATAAATGAAGCAGTGCATATGAGGGGAGTACTCTCACACACACTATAATCTCACTATGTGTGTACACATATACAGACACACGTGTGTGTATCTAGGAAATGCATGTTTAATTTACTATGATGTTTATTGTAATGACTCTTTGATTTCCATACAGTTCCATTGTATGCTAAATTGTGAGTCTAATGGTCATTTTACACTGGGCTGTATTCCGTGCCTTCACTTACAAACACTTTCTAAACAATTTCTAGTGAAATCTAGATGCTACTAACATCAGAAGGAATTTTATTTTTTATTTCAGTAAGCAAGATTTCACTTTGACAGAAGTTTTGTTTTATCAGGGAGTGAAAGAGATATCATGATGTACAAAATCATAGCCTTTTAACGAGGGTTAAAATGCAGCATCCTCTTTTCAAGCATAACAAAAAAAGCTGTTTCAAAAATTTGCATTGTGGGGAGTACTTCATGGAGCTTGGTAGAAGACTTTATAAGAGGGAGAGTGATAGAGGACAAAGGAGTATTCCATTTCAAAGTTACTGCAGATAGCTTTTTTAATTATGATAGAATTTTTGTATCAAACGTGCATTTCTTTTGTTTCGTTTTTTATTTAAAATGTATCACACATAATGTAAAGCATGCCAAGTCTTTAGTGTTACCTGATTGAATATATCTTAATTTCTCATCAAGCTGATTTGCCATGCTTAAAAAAAAATATCTTAGAAATAAGGAATTTATTGTATCTGAGCTCTTGACTAAAATTGCAGTGCAGGTTCAAGAGTTCTTGGAAAGATTAAAAAAATAAAAACTGAATCCAAATGTTAATCCATAAATATGAAACTTTCTTCTGACCCTTACCCTGTAGTGGTCTGGAGTTACTAATGGGGTTAGGATTTCAACTCTTAATGGGGCTTGGTGCATTAGTGTTTTGTATGCATGGAATTCAGCATTCAGTTTAATAAGTGGTTGACATTGGTGATGTCCCTTAATTTGCTTAAATCTAATTGGCTCTTTTATCAGTCAAACCTGTATGGATTGGCAATTGATCAGAAAGGGTCAGCCATGACTGTGCATGTACTTAAATGCTGGAACCACCCGTTAAAGTCACTGTTGCATAATAAGAAGCTGAAACCATGAGAACAAATGATCTTCAGAGTCAGAAGGCAAAAGAAAGCAGAGAAGTTTCTCAGGATGTTCAAGTTCAGAACAAAGGCATTATGGAGTATATAAATTTTAAATACACTGCTTTTTGCCTCAAGACTTAATGCTTTTTTCCAGATGAACTGAAATCTTGTCTGAAACTGTCTTTGTTACATCAAAGAACTGCATAGAAAGCTAAAAGAGATGGAAGAAGCATAAAAGGGCATAGTTTAAAATGATTAGTGACAAATTTCATACTGTAGAGGTAGAAGTAAATTTTTTTGAGTTTCATATTTTTTCCAAAAAGAATAAATTTGTTCTATTTATCTTGTCCTAAACTGCTTTGGTAGAAGTTGTAAAAAATAATATACTAGCCGGTGCTTCACATTAATTTGAGGATGCCAGCCAGTAAAAGATCTGGAGAACAAATTGTTTTAGAATTAGTTTAATTAGGTAAATGAATTGAAATGATACAGTGGAAGTAAAACTGAAAAAATCTGGGAGAAAATCTTCTGCACGCAGTCCTTGGTTATATATTTTTCTTCTTAATGAGTGCTATTTCTGATGTAGTGGCATATAGAGGACCCCATTATTTTAGGATTGCTTTGTAATATGAGGTGGTAAGCTAACAGAAAAGAAAGTTTCAGTCTCTACTGGGAATAGCTTATTAGTTAAATCCATTTGTTCCCTTCCCTCAACCACAATAGCCCTAGTATGGAAGGGGATGAGAAGTCCTGCAGAAAGGAAGAAGATAGATAATGTTGAAAAAAATGAGTGCAAAGAGAGAACAGAGACAGGCTGTTGATCAGATGGGAAACAGGCAAGTGGAGGCTCAGTTGCCACCTCCAAAGCATAGAAAAAGGCTGGATTCCTGACTAATGACAAGAGGTGTGACGCTTGCAGATATAGATGGAAATTCTGTATCACATTGTGGAGTTGTCTCTGTGTGGTTGCTTGTGCTTGGGATTACAAACCATTGACTTCGTGCTGACTTATCTATAGAAAAAAGCCTCAAAGAATTGATACATTTTCCCTATCTAAAACATAAAAGGGAGGATACTCTGAAAAAAAGAATTGCCTGAGCATTGTCTCTTTAATCTCTGCCATAATTTATGAAGTATGTTGTTCGTTTTTATGGTCTGTCTGTGATTTGCACAACATAGGAATGTCTAGCGCTGAAAGATGTGAGATTTTTGCTTTACACTCTTAAGCCACTTGCCCTTTTCTGGTCCCTTGTTTGCATGTGCGATGCTGCATGCCTCTTCCTAGGAGCTTGGGCTACTTCTCACCAGCCAAAAGTGAGCCCACATACTTGCAGCTGTTGATGTTTGTTCAACATCTACAGAGGATGGTGTCCTGCAATCAGAGGGTTTCAGCCACTGCTAGTTTAGGTGGGAACACCTCTGAGACTGGATATTGAACCGCATCATAGGATCATTGATCTAATCATGCAAACAAATAAGATTCACATCATACACCTTCTATTCACATCTGAAAGTATTTGCTCGTGCAGGTTGATCGCTGAAGCCAACAGACCTCCTTAGGTGAATGAATATTCAGTAAACAAAGCAAACTGATGCTCTTAGGCCAGAATTATTTAGGAAGAAAAATCAAGCCTGAATATGCTAGGGGTCTCCCTGTGAGACAGGTTTGTTTTTTCCATGATGCTCAGTATCACATTAATAGTCACATCATAAAACTTGTTTTGAGAGAATTTCCTTTACTTCAGATTTCAGGTATTTCTGAGGCATCAGTTGCTTTTCTAATTTGTCTCCTTCCCCCCCCCCCCCCCCCCCTCTGTTATTTGGTTCTTTCTTTTTTCTTTATGCCGCCCCCCACCACCCACCACCCCCTTGGTAGTCTTGGACTAAAATTTAACAGGATTCTTTTCATTCTGTATCTTTTGTTTCTTTTTAATTTTTCTTCTCTTTTCTTTCTCTTATGCGACTTCTTGTGAAGGTAGAGTGGTAAAATCAGGATTTAAAAATGGGAAAAAATAAATGAAAGGTAGTTTAGGAAAAAAAGAGGTTTTGGCATCGTTCTATTTTATTCATTGTGAAAAAAATACGTTTTTAAAAATTCTGATTTCTCAAACATTTGCGTGTTATCTCTGTAACTTCATAATAGTATGATCTTTGATTTTGATGAAGAACAGGAAATGTTTTAAACAAAGTTGTTGCAAAGAAGTCTACAGGGGTGCGGTGAGGAGCATTAACAGAAAGGTCTTTGTGAAAAATTGTGACCAGATCTTTTCTAGAGGTAGTTTAAGGAGAGCAGGATAGAGTAGGGAGGGGGAAAGAACTCTCCTACATCTCTCATCAATGACCTAGCTAATTAAAGAGTGTCAGTGGCAAGCTGTGTAAATTGTCCATTCCAGTTCCTTTTGTCCAGAAAGATGATTTCATGGGGATATAAGGGTAAGACTGCAGAAGTGCTTGTGTGGAAAACTGGGAGCTGTTCTAATGAAACAGTAATTCTTCTCTAACCTCTGCAGTATTGAACTGATTGTCATTTTCATTAGTTCTACTTTTTTTCTTTTATTCCCCTCTCCCAGTCTGTTCAGCACATCTTTTGGTGAGCTCATACTGTATCTATTCTTGGGTTTGGGTGGGCGTTTGGCTGGTAAGAGAAGAGAGAAGTAAGACTCATTCCTGAAAGGTTGTATCTTCACACTCTGGCAATAGGAGGCACAGAGGTGCCCTCTTTACTGCTCACTTTCCTAAGTTGCAGCCAGCTGGGGCTCAGCCTAACTCCACACATCATAAAGGACCACCTCAAGGTTGCTTTAAATTGAAACTTAGCCTAAGTCCCTGCTTATAAAACTGGAGTGCCAGAAGCCAATGACACTCCAACTTTGTCCTTTTATTTCCAATAGCCTCCTTCCCTTTGCCCCTACACCCTACCTTTTTGGGGTGAGGCATATCTCCCATAGTTACAGCTGTGGTGTTTCCATGCTCTAGACATAGGAAACCTGTAGTTATCAGCTCTTAGGTTATTTTCTGTCTTCTGGAGCTGCATGAAACAGGGCAAGAAGATCCAAATTGCAATTCTAGTTGCCTAGGAGAATATGGCTGGTTTTGCTTGCTTGCGGCATGCCAGTTGAGAAAGGGAGGACTGTGCAACAGCTTGAAATAGCCAGTTGAGGGTCTATAAGCAGGCTATTAACCTCATTGTAGAGGTCTCGCTCCAGGTCTTTCCAAAACCTAGCCTTAGCATGAGGTCCAGGTGGTACTTAAGATCTCTTGGAAGAAACGTGTGGTAAAGCAGATTTCATGCTGGAAAACTACAGCTTGATTGTATTTCTTAAAAACAGAGGAATATAGACAACTGGGGAAAATGGGATGTTGGGGAATTTAGCAACAAATCATTATTTAAACTTATTACCTACCATCACATAAGCCTATTTTGGACCAATTTCAATTGTACATAAAAAAGAAGACAATTTAGACGAAGTATGCAATTTTTATATAATCTTAAGCCTGTTCATGGTTAGATTTTTTTTTTCATTCTGTGTAAATCTGAACTAGACTGTTCAGTACTCTATTTACAGTCAACAGTCCTTGTGATAAATTAGGTTCTTCTTTAAAGGAATTCTACAATAAAATGACATTGAAATTCCTACTGAAAACATACAGAAAACATTTTTAAAATCTCACCATGAATTTTGTCTTTTGAACCATTTTCAAGAAATATTAAAACAATAGGAATTGGATCAATTCTTATGTTACCTTGCTACTATGATTTGCACTGCTTTTCTAAAAAGCTCACTTTATTATATTTATTTTTGACAACTCCTGCCCCTGTAGTTTCCAGAATAAAATGGCATTTTCATTACCTGTCAGCAAAGGTAAATGTCTGTGTGTTGGGTTTGGGGGTAGGGGTTTTTTTGTCATTTCATTCTGAATTTTCTGCAGTTGAAGTTAGTCTTCTGAACAAAAAGCACTTGAGTGGCAAGGGGTTTTTTGAGCTACTTTGTACAGTTGAGGAAGCTTTGAAGTTCCTGGACAGAACAGCAAAGTTCTGTCACCCTGTTACATATTTGTCACATTTCTATACTAAAAAAACCCCAAAAAACAAAAAACAAAACAAAACCCAAAAAGGTTAAGAGGAGAAAAATTAAGGTTCTCATAAGATTTTGGTGAGGGTGAAATGTAGAGAGAGTCAAATTACTATCCTTTTCCTCTCTTTAGCTAGGGAGAAAACAGGAGCTGATCTTAAATGCTGTGGGCATAAAAGTGCTTCTGCTTTTTTTGCTGGTTTTCTTTATAGAAGTTTTCTGTATAGTTTGGAAATAGATCTGAAATAGATACAAAGTAAGAGTTTTAAAATACTGAATTCTTAAAACATTTTGCAGAATGAAAATATCTTTTCCCATATAGTTAATTATTTGTTCTGGTGGTGTTTTAGTCATACAATCATAGAATCATTTAGGTTGGAATAGATCTTTAGAGATCAAGTCCAACCATTAACGCAGGACTGCCACGTCCATCACTAAACCATGTCCATAAGCACCGTGTCTATGTGTTTTTAAAAACCTCCAAGGATGGTGATTCCACCGCCTCCCTGGGCAGCCTGTTCCAATGCTTGAACACCCTTTCAGTGGAGAAATTTTTCCTAATACCCAATCTAAATGTCCCCTGGGGCAACTTGAGGCCATTTCCTCTTGTCCTGTCGCTTGTAACCTGGGAGAAGAGGCCGACACACACCTGCCTACAGTGCCTGTCAGGGTGTTGTAGAGTGCAGTAAGATCCCCCCTGAGTCTCCTCCAGACTAAACAACACCAGTTCCCTCAGCCTTTCCTCATAAGACTTGTGCTCCAGCCCCTTCACCAGCTTCGTTGCCCATCTCTGGACATGCTTCAGCACATCAACGTCTTTCTTGCAGTGAGGGGCCTGAAACTGAACCCAGCATTCAAGGTGTGACCTCCCCAGTGCCGAATACAGGGGAACAATCACTGCCTGGTCCTGCTGGCCACACTCTTTTGGATACAAGCCAGGATGCTGTTGGTCTTTTTGGCCACCTGGGCACACTGCTGGCTCATATTCAGCCAGCCATCAGCCAGTATTCCCAGGTCCTTTTCCACTGGGCAGCTTCCCAGCCACTCTTCCCCAAGCCTACAGTGTTGCGTGGGGTTGTTGTGACCCAAGTCCAGGATCTGGCACTTCTCCTTATTGAATCTCATACAACTGGCCTTGGCCCATCAGCCCAGCCTGCCCAGACCCCTCTGCAAGAGCCTTCGCGCCCTCCAGCAGATCAACACTCCCCCCCTACTTGGCGTCATCTGCAAACTGACTGAGGGTGCGCTCAATCCCCTTGTCCAGATTGTCAATAAAGACATTAAACAGAACTGGCCCCAGTACTGAGCCCTGGGGAACACCACTTGTGACTAGGTGTAACTCCATTCACCACTGCTCTTTGGGCTTGGCCGTCCAGCCAGCGTTTTACCCAGCGTAAGGTACATCCATTCAGGCCATGAGCAGCCAATTTCTTTTCCCTGTTTCTTCCTAGAATATGTAACATCTATGCAGTTGTTATCTTTGAGCTAGTTGACTGAGTACCTAAGGAGAAATAAGCTTCTCTAGAAAGACAAAAAGGTAGTGAAAAGGGAAGTTGAGTGAGAGTCAGTCATCAGAGTTACCATTTCTCCTCTGGTGTCCCTATAATGCGGTGGTGGTGTATGCTACCCTCTTTCTTACAACAAAGGTGACTATAAGAGTCTATAGACCTTAGTGATTCCTGATATTTGATAGTTCTCCCTCATGGTGCTTTTCTTTCTGAACATTTATTTTTGTGTCTGCACGCATGTGCACACCCACAAACACGTATATGATATGTTAGTGTATGCATGTTCATGCATACGTGCTTGATTTTTGTCTTTTTTTCTTTGGATCTATATGCAGGTCTTATTTTCCTCACAAAGAAGACTATGCTCTTAAATTCCAGGTTAGTAAAATGAGAGAGGGAATTCATATATTTCATGTTACAGTGGGATACATCCCCTATTGAATTATATTAATTCTTACTATTTGTATACTGGCATATTTACTTTCCCGATTTTTACAAATATTTACTAATTCAGCTTTCCAGTAGGCTTCTGAAGTGACTGAGGATTGTTATTCCCATTTTACAGATAGATAAAAAGACAAGCATGTGTAAGTAAGGAAAGAGAAAAGATATTTTTATATTCATCCTGGTGCTGAAAAGTATGATATACATGTGAGAAAGTTTGTCAGCCTCTCTTCTTGTCCCTCAGGTAAGACCAGAGGGATTGCCTTTCCGTGAAAATTGTCACCATAGTTGAATGCAGCCACTGTATACATAGAAAATATGTGAATTTGGGTTCACAGATTTTAGATCAGCTAAGAAGCTCTAATAGACACAGAAAGAAAGGAAGTTGATTGAGTGAAGAGATGGCATTCTATAAAGACTACTCTTTATACTTCCACCATAGTTGTGAGTGCTCTTACATACCAAGAAGCCTGTTTGAGAGGGTTATTCAAAAGAAATGGATAGTGCTGTCCAAAAAATTCAACAGGCTGTTCCTGATGGTTTTAATCAGAATTAAGCAGCTGTAAATTTTCTGTGATGAAGATTTAGCGCTTTCAATCTTACGTTTTAAAAATGAACAAAGGAGAGGAAGTTTTCCCTGCCTCTCCACTTGTTGTCAAAAAATTGAAGAAAATCTGTGTTGTAGAGAGTAAGCATTACCAAGGTATTTCCTTTACCTCAACATATGTGCAGACTGGAGTAAATGCTGTGACATGTTTTGTGGCATATAAGGCCAGCCTGGTTTAGGTTTGAATAAAACGTGTTGGTGTTACTAAGACTTTTAATTAATTAGGCTACCCAGTTTTGAACAAGAAGACAGTAGCCAAGATCTTTTCAGTAAAAAATACTTGGGAAGAGATCATTCATTGTTGTTTATTGACACGCTTCCACCAATTACATTGGATTTGTGTGTTCTTCAACATTATCTTAGGAAATGAAGCCAAGAGTTAATTCTTATAAATGATTTATTTGTTAAAAGTATCTGGAACAGGACATTAACTGGTGAGTAACTACTTAATAACGCTGTATGAACATTCCTATGTGGATGGGTTGGGTATAAAAGGTTGTAATCCTTTTGCCCTATTCATCAGATAAGTCAACGGTATATTTTGCACGGATTATTTCCATGTGCGAATAGCCTTGTCTGAATTGCTTTTTATTCACCTAAAATATTAAATATTTTGCTTCAGCAGATAACACCTGGATCATATTTCTGTCAATTGAAGTGTTATTTTTAGTGAGGGACCAATCTATAAAAACAGTTAGGGATTTTTGCTACAGTTAGGTGGAACAGAGGTGTCACCTTTCATATTTTGTCATAGCTTATCTCTGTTAGAGCACTGGCCAAAAAAAAAGGAGATCTGGATTATTCATCCTTAAGTGACTACCATTCCCATCTCCTCCTTGCTGGGCAGCATACTAATCTCTGGGTTCATAAGTAAGGCAGGCAGAATACTGCCCCTCTGTCCTGTTGAAGCTCTGATACTGTGGCGGGGAAAATGTGATCTTATTTACTAGGGGAAAAGATGGAGCAGGTGCTATTGTAACCCAGGGCTAAAGACACTTGTCAGGTTGCAGTGAGGCAGTGTACATGTCAGCAGCAAAGGGGGCAAGAGGAGCAGGTCCTGAGTTCTGGGCATTTGTGGATCTGGACATACATTGTTCATCAGTGCCAATGCTCAGCATCAGAATGTGATCCAATTGCTATTTTCTAATATAGCTTAATTTATTGATACTGCAGCTTTTGAACTAGACTGTAACATGAAGTGACAGCCATGGCATTGCAGCTGGCAATTTTGAGAAGTGATAAGAATTCTTGTTTGCTCTGTAAATGTGATAGTTCAGATTTGTCGGCCTTGGCCTCATGTGCTACATAAGAAAATAATATATAGTGTTTTGTTGTTATTTTCCTAATTATAATAGTTTTATTTCCAAAACTAAATTTTTGATTTTGCTCTTTGCCATTGTGCAGATTTATCAACATTGTGCATGTTGATCAATGGCAGAATTTGGTTATATAGGAAAAACCACTCCATACTGTTAATGATGACAGATACAATTAAATTAATTCTCTGCTGTCTCCTTTGATGTACACAGATTTTTGCCATTAATATTGATGGACTTTAGAGTCACAAGCACATGTTGGCAGGGGAGCAAGCCCCTGAATGTTGTATTTTGCTCTTTGTGGAGCTGACTATATCACTTTATGTCTAAATGTAAGTAAAGCTGCTGACAGTTTTGATATATTAAATTATAACTGAGAACTAATTCAAGGATCAAAGATGCTCTTTGGGAGACATCACTTTACTGGTAGGAAAAATCATTACCTTTTTTTCCCAGTCTCATGTATTTGTACTGTATGTCTTGGAAATATCATTCCCTACAGTTTCTGAATCTTGATGTTTAATTTAGCACAAAGGTCTTTGAGCAGCACAATGGGAGGGGGACTTCTGCTAGTAAAACCTCGCAGAAGGAAATTGAAATGTACATGTTTTTTCTCATTTATCAAAGAAGTGCAAAAATCTAAACTGACATTTTATATCAAATGAATTATGAACTGTGTACTTTGTACCTAAGGGAACAACAACTAAATTAGACTTTTGTTAAAAAGAGAGAGAGGAAAAAATAGGCTTTTAATAAAATATACAGTAATTTTTGGTATTTTGTCTGAACCTGACATGTTCTGTACTTTGCAGAAGAAAACTAGAGAGTATAGACTACTTCAAAGGCTATATGCATTGAACGCCTTAAAGTGAATTGAGAAGCAGGTTAAGATAACACACAAACAAGAGCTTCTACTTAATAAGTATTGTTCTTTCATATTTTTGTTTTCAGCCTTTTCCAACTCAAGTGAACGGGAAAAGATAACATGCTTTTTAATAGCTTGGAGATTGGAGCAAAGTAGTAAATTATTTTTTTTTTTAACTTCTATTTGTGAGAATGTGGTTGTTACTGAAAAAGACTTCCAGGGATCAAAATTTTCTAAGACACTTGATTGAAGTATAAGAGGTAAATTTTCAAAGTATTATATACTCAGTATTCTAAGGGCATGACTCCCACTGTCTTTAGGTGAACACTTCTTGCAAGCCAAGAGGAAACTCCTAGTCAGTAAAGGTAGAGTCTGTAATGTTTATGAGATCTTTTTACATTCCCAGTTCCTGAATTTCCTTCACGACTTTCAATGGGAATATATTTATTTCAGTGCATTGACATAGAAGACACTTTGATATTGTTGTGATAAGCACATAGACCTTAGAGAAAATGGGAAATGAGAAGATAAAATTCCATGGTTTCTTTGACAACATGTTCCCTAGTGCACTCCTATGGCACTTTTTGATATATGAACAAAATATACAAGAACTAGTTGTTTTTCTCATACGTCATATACATATATTTCATAAAGATATATTTCAGGAGAGTAGATAAGTTAGAATATGCAAAAGCTTTCAGAAACTCTGCAAGTTCCTTGCAGAAAACAATGGTGTATCATCAGTGATTATGGGAATATCATACCATAAACGCATCACACGCACATCTGCAAGACAATGAGACTAGCTGTTTGTACTTTTAGTATTGTTTTATATCTGTGCTGTCATGAGATTAGAACCAAATCACAGCTGTAAGGAGGTGTATTAATGACTGCACATCTTCAGCTGAGCTATCCAAATGTACTTACGCCCAAGGAAGAAGTGCCTTCCCTTTTGTAACATTGCCAGCAATGATAAAGTCATCTGATCCCTTAATATGTGAGTCTGCGGTGAAGAATGGTTAGTTTATTGGTATAAACAATGGATATTTTTAGTTAAAAGTAAGGTGATTTTTCTTCTTCATTTCAAACTAAGATTTTACTTCTATTAGTCAACAATACTGATTTTCTTTTTCTAAATGTTCTTTCTATTTATAAATCACAGTACTATATGGTATTAATTTCCAAACAACATGTAAATGCCACTGGAAATGTGGCAGCATAAATGCACATTTTTCTATTACAGAAAGGGCAGGAGAAGAGGTGGCAGCTTGAGGGGTGCAGTGCTTTGGCAGAGCTGTGACAGGGACCTGGTCCCCTCCAGGCAAGCCAGAGAGTCAAACTTTCTGCTTGTGCTGTCTGTGGAGGAGATGAGAGGGATGGTGACAACTGTAGGTTGTTCAGAAGTCCTCAAATTAATCTCTAAAGCTGTTTCATGCAGAAAGGTGAAGCTATTGCATGAAGATAGGCAGGATCTTGTTCCCTCTGCTCTTGCCACATCTGTTCCCCTAAGTAGAAAGAGGCAGATAAAATAGTTTCTCAAAGCTACTTCACAGAGAAATTTTATTTTCCAGTAACCAGAGTCACAATTAACCCACAGGATCTGTTTGTTTAATTTTGGTTTCTGCCTGATTTTGTAATACCAATCTTTATGCTTTTTTCCTCATAGTATTTTTTTTAAAAAATAATTTTGTGATATGACAGTTATTGGCTAGGCATCCTTTTAAACAGTTTGATGAATGATTAGTTTTACTGGGCAGTTATAAATTCCATCCGATGTCTTTATTACAGGTATTAAAATAATAAATTATTCAGCTAATTGCTTATTGGCATTCTTTTGTAGCTTTTAGTTTAGCAAAGTTCTTGCTGAGTAACACGGATAAACTTTTAGCTAACATGAGAAAGGAAGACAAGTTACTTCTTATCTAAAGGTAAAGGTGACAAATCTGTAAGACATTTTTATAGTGTTGACCTCAGTAAAATATAACACTTAGGAAAGGGGCATCTCTTACATGTATTTTTACTTGAGACCCGTATCTGGATTGCAGATGTTCAGGTTGTACATGAAGAAAAGTTCATTAAAAGGAGGGGGGGGTGCCTGATTTTGGGTTTTGCTGGAGCAGTATTAATGAGGAATAAGTAAGCCTGCTCTGGGATTTCAAAATCTTTGGGTCTGCAGGTCATGGAGTAAAGCTTAAGTTGATTTTCAGGGCCCTACTGAAATTGTACTCTGCATCTTGGAATACCAAATAGTGCAAGGGAAGGAAAATTTGCAGCTAGAGCTTACACACCCAATCCATATAAAGATAAATTTTAGATTTTTTCAAAATTCTTATTTTCATTTTCCTGAGTGCTATTGTGCCTTACAAGTAACATTAAAGATTAATGCTAAAAGTGAAAAGATGTACAAAGATACTCTTTTTCAAATTAAATTACTGTTATAGCAGAGATCAGATGTATAAAACAGGATAGAAATCATGAAGAAAGAACGAGATATTTCTGCATCCTGCTTATGTTAAACTTTGGAAAAACAAATTTCGCTGACATAAGATGTGAACAGATTTGAATTTACTGGGAAGTTTATGGTGGCTTTAAGCTACTCCTTTATGTCTCTTCACTTGCTTTTTCCCATAGCGCAGCTTCCTTTCTTCCCAAGCCCCATGTGCCAGAGGGGGACAAGCAATAAGGTCACCTATTGCATTGTGTGTTCCGAAGTGCACGGACGTGTGTTGAGTAAGGGGTGCGCTGTCCATGGTATATGTATTATTAGACCGAGGTACCTCTAGAACTGAAAACATATATCAGGGAAATTATAAAATCAAGAAGAAAATCTAAAAATACTCTATGCATTCTTTAGGCATTGAGTATGTGGAAAACAACCATATATATTAAATGAAAAACCAAAACCAACTGTGTATATTTGCTGTACACCAAGTAGGAAAGATAACTGGGAAAAGAGGGTTAAAACCCAAACTGGAGTAAACTTCAATGAACCTGTAAAGATAAGAAAGAAATAAAAGCAATCTTCTGCTTTGCCAATAGATAAAGTTTTATAACTAGCATGCCCTTCTAGTGATGACATATGGCCTAGCATCATGGCCTGTCTTTCGGTTAAATGAAACAAACCCACATGCCCATGTTAAGAATTATGGAGAGTGCAATGACTGGAATTATTTGGACTGAGCAAACAACTAGATAACAGGCATACCTGGGAAAATCAGAAGAAACAAATGTCAACGTGCAGAACATATTGCCATAAAAAATGCTGTAATGAGATGATCTCAGTATGGGCACCTGAAATAGAAAATGAATCAGGAGTATCTAAACAACCACTGCAATGAGATAAAGAAATGGGATTTGTGAATTGAACCTGGAAAAGAGTGGGAGTCGGCATGACTGAGGGAGATATTCATCTAAAGGCAGTCTGACTGAAACTTTTCCTTGCTGTTATGCCAGAAACTGTGGAAAGCCTATTTTCCTTCTCTGTAGTTAAACACCTGCAGTTACCATTTTCATCCACATGTGTGAAAAATATTTCAATAAGATACAAATGCATCATCTGTGCTAAATATTTTGCATATGAAGATGTAGCAAATTGTAGAGTTACATTTACATAGCTCCAAACCTTTCAAGCTGCCTGTCTGCAGATATTATAGATACAGCAGGGCCAATATATCTGATCACTGTTAAAAGTGGTGTTACTTCGTATCAAAGTTAGTGTGAGCTGACACCAGCTTGACAGATACCAACTCAAGCTCTGCTGACTCTTCTTCATCTTATTAAAGGTTAATGGTGCAGACATTTTCATAACTAAATAATAATTTATTGTCCTAATGGTAGTTCACTTTCAATTGTTCTACTCAAAGTCTACTTTCAGAAAATTTAATTTTCAGATATATCCTTATAATAAATATGGCGAATACCTCTTAGAAAAACAGGCTTTTGACATGGAGTAAACATTTAAGTACAATCATTTAACGCAATGCTCGCTGTACTAAAATAAACAAATACAAAGCTGACTACCACTGTATGTGCTGTTTAAGATAAGGAAATTGAGGCAAGAAACTGAAACACTTTTCAAAGAAAGACTGCTTAGTGCATAAGTGGCCAAGCAGGGATCAGATCTTTCTTGACTCATCTGCATGTACCTGAGCATCTGGAACACAATATACCATTGTCAGCTGGAAACAGCCTTTAATTTTTATTATTTTGTGGGACTGTTTATTAATTCTTTGATTAGAATTGGCATCTGATTAAATATTTTATTCTGCCTTTGTAGTCTTTTCATATACAAAGCATGACTTTCTGCCCTGCTAAGTGAGGGTTTACTGGGCTAGATGTTGATTCAGTAGGTTGCAAGTGGAGTGGTTGCCCCCTGAGGGTCATATTAAAGCTTGAGGGGAGCTTTTTGAGCAACATTGCATCTTAAAGACAATATATCAATCTGATAGATACATGGCTCTTCTGTTGAGAAATTTGCAGTAGAATTATTGCTGGTTGCCAGTTATTACTTGGATAGTAAGGAGTCTCTTGGGAATATGGATTGGATAAAAAGGGTTAAGCTGAGGGAAATGTTACACTGAAGACCTTGGTGATGAGGAGTGTTTGAAATAGAGGATGTTTTGTGTGCAATTTATAATTACCATTTGGGGGGGGGAAGTGCTCTGTAGCTTTAATGATCAAAGCGTGATTAGTTTAATAGAGCACCTTTCTCGTTATGACTCAGCAGAGATTTGACAATCCGTTGTATCCCCTGCCCCCTCCCTGTGGAAGTGCAGAGCCGAGGGTATTCTCTGCGACCTGCAGGAAGTCTTTCAGATTAAATGCATTTGCTGTATATTCTAATGTGTTGGTTTGAAAGTAGTGGGCTTGGCTTGTTCTACAGGTCAGTCAACTTTTACAGAAGAGATCTGTCCAAATTTTCTACTCTTTCCTATGCTGTGCTTTTGTTGGTAAAAGAGATTTGAACATTTAGCTGAGATTACCTACGCCACTAAAATAACATCTGCACTGTGAATTGTTATTGACATTTAGACAGCTACATCTTTGTTTTTTGATGAACATTCCAGTATCGCTGTAATAACCAGCACCATACATACATAGAGCTTAATCGGAGCTTTTACTTTGTAGATCTCGGAGAGCTTTACAAAGAAGGATAAGTATTATTATCTCCATTTAACAGATTGAGAAATGAAAGACAAAGGTGAAGTCATGTGTCCTGACAGAACTGGAAGTAAATTTAACGCTTTTGCCTCCTCAGTGAGTTGCTCATGCTGTCTACTCAACAGTAACGTGAACTTTGGCTTCCTGGTCAAACTACAGCTCAGCTAATTAGATTCATTTAGATTCATTTTTAGATGTAGCTTTTTTTTTTTCCCCTGTGTAGGATTTCTGTGTGCAACTAGTGCATTTTAAGCTACAGACAGTTCAGTTTTAAATGAGGTAGAGCCCTTCTTTGAAGGAATATTGAGTCTTTGTGTTAGCATCAGCTTGTAAAAACACTTCAGAACCTTCCAATAGAAGTTTTTACATTAGTTGTGCCATCTTTCTCGTGCTGACTCTTTGCCTGCTGACAAGTTCAGGAATAACTTTATAAAGGGGTGCCAAAATAATTAATGATCATTTGTGAGTACTGTACTTTACATCCATAAGATTTAAATCCTCTTATTGCACAATTTAACTCCAACATTACTTATGTGGCTGCTAAACAGAACAATGTTAAGTGAGGTAAATATATGTTCCTCATTTTACTCTAAGGGTGAAATTTAATTCACATACAGAGACATTTGGTATGCAGATGTTTTGTTTCTGATGGCTCAGCTGGACAGATGTTGGGGGGCTGTTCAAGTTAAATCAGCCATCTTCTTCCCTTGGAGTTGAGGTGCTTACAAGCTCTTGATTGGCCTTGAAGGTGTTGGCAAGGGATCTGCAGACCATGAATCACCTTAGCCTCCAACATCTCCTGGATTTATAAACAGGAGTATTTCAAGTTTACTCGGGATTTACTGGGGCCTTATTTCCTATGCCTAGATAACGGCAGCAGGAGGGAGCATCCAAAGTCAGCCACGCTGGCTCAGGCCCAGAAATTTTGTTGTCTTTTTCACACAGAGAGGAGGGGAAGGGAATGAGGGGAGCTGGAGATCCTGTTCCACTTCATCTTGTCCTGAAAAAGCAGGAAGGTTGCAGGGCCAGGGGGCAATTCTCAGGGGTAAAATACCTGGGAATAACTTGGGTACACTAGCAGACAGCTTTTAGTAAAAATTTCTTACGAGAACTGGCAGACCTTGAACTTATGGGAAAGGGAACAAGTCTCTAGGCTGGAGCAAGACATGTCCTATGCCTTTTCTACATAATGCAGTTTGGAGCTAGAGCTGAAGAATTTTTAAGTTGCCCGGTCGTAAGTATGTGTAATCAGAGTAAAAGTGGCAGATGCTGTTGACATATCTCTGTATGTATATGTCAGTATAAATAAAAACAATTGTATATGATTGATTAACTTTTTTTTTTTTTTCCTGAGCCAATGCCATTCTTTCATCTGTTTAGGGGAGAGAATGATTCAGACAGTGTATCACAAACTCTGTTTCCCTCTTAGTAACCACCTCATATACAGGTGGTAAATGAAAATCATAAAACTTACTGTAAAATCCTGTTTGCTTGTCTTACAACTTACGCCTTGAGGCTTACAACTACACCTTAAGTTACAGATCTGTGAGACTGTTTTTTCCAATAGAGAAGGAAGGAAATAGCAGCAGAAAAAAATTCTGTTGGAAAGACCAAAGAAAGAAGCAAATGGTAACTACTGGACCATGAAAAGCAAAAGTATTATACAAGCGTTTAAATGACAAAGCCAGTAACTTTCCACTGTTTTAACTCTCTGGAAAAGAGCTACAGAGCTATGGCTACAGACATACATTATATATAAAAGTTTCTGATGTGTTTATATACAGAAAGTTTGTTTAGCAGATAGTTTTCTTCTTAAGGAAAAAACAAAGCCATAAACTCATGGGTGCAAATTGGCATGGTTCTTTTTACTGCATGCAGTGAAATTTATAGCAATTAAAGGTCATTGGTGGTATCAGTACTGACACATTTTGATCTTCATTTCCTGGACTTCATGAAAACCAATTTCTTTAACAAAACATTGGGCTAGAGACTGAGGCTTCAGTGAATCTATTTTGATTTCTATCTCAAGACCTTTTTTCCCTTAAAACTTCTGCTGTTTTCTTTTAAAATTATCGTTAATTTATAAGGGTGAGAAGGCATCTGAATGACAAAAAGTCTGATCAATTTTACTCTTGCTGGGTAACATTTCTGTGAGCATTTCTTTAACTTCTCGGGGTGGGAGAGCTGGGCACAAGGAGAAGAAGATAATATTTGAACAGGTGGTAGAGAATATGTTGCTTCTGAATTACTTTTGGTGTTTGGAGGTTTGCTTGTAGCAAAATGATATTCACATTAACTGTATTGGAAAGAAGAAAATGAAGAAATAGCATTGTTCAGTAGTAAAAATGTTAAACTAAATGGACCATGTTAACATTGCTGTTGATCCCGAGGAACAGTTTTTCCAGTATATGGAGCATTTTGTTTCCACCCGGCATATGTTCTCCATGGTTTTCTCTGCTCTAATTCATCCATGTTTTTCAACAGCTCCAGATGGTGTGATGCCCCCAAGGCTTTCATCTGCCACTCCTACCAGTCTTCAGGTTGTCTGGTCTACACCAGCTCGCAACAACGCCCCAGGCGCGCCCAGCTACCGACTCCAGATGCAGCGGAAGCATTCTGCTGGTGACATTTTAGAGTACGCAGACCATAGCAAGGCCACCATCAACTGCTGAGCAACAAAAGTCCCATTATCTAGAATATGGCTCACCTTTAGGGTGGCTGGTTTTGTTACCAGACATATAATGTTTAAGTCTTTCTTTAGGTGCTGGGATGTTTAATGATGTAACTTATGCTGCTTTTCTTTGCAGTTTGCTTTCAAGCCCTACTGCATCCTTAGAACACAGGGTTGGAGATCTTCAGCCATACACCGAGTATGAGATGAGAGTGGTTGCCTCCAATGGTTATGGCAATGCATATAGCAACTGGACTTCAATGACTACAGCAGAGGACAGTAAGCAGTCCAATCTTATTTAACCCCGTTTAGCAGAAAATATAAATAACAATTCAGCTGCCATTGCACAGAATTTCTTTTGGTTATCTAGCTTTTTCAGTTAAATAGCAATAATATATTTCCTTCCTGAATATTAACTTGCAATAATAACTCCTAAGGGATCAAGTATCTGTTCTCTTAGACTTTCACAAAATATAAATATTTAATCTATGTTTTGTTAAGTAGTATCTTATTTCTTTACATAATATCCCTCCATGCATGTGACTTCCTATATGGTTAGTTTAATATACACTGGGTAAGTACACCTTTGTAAGTGGTATTCCTTTACATTCAGGGAGTTGATTCTGATTTCAGTCATATCAGGGAAAACAAGTTGAAGTTAATAGTATATGACAGTTGTCTTATCTCTGTGTTGAGAATACTTAAACTGTACCACAGCTGAACAGAACTTTTCATTCCCAGTGATCGTTGTTAATTCAAAGTGGTGATCTACTGGTCTGAAATTGAGTTTGTCATTGCTAGTCCCATCACTTTCCTTGTTCGATGTTCTGCACTCACTCCACATAATTTGTTCAACAGTTCCTTGATTTAACAAATAGGTGTGAGCATATAGGTACAGCCAGTTAGTTGGCAGTGTAGGATTTTGCACCTGATACAATATTTATGTAGAAACATATGACAAAATGAGATTGTTGTATATAGTACATATACAAAATACATAATTTCTAATTTTTTATTATTTTTTTTTTTAAGAAACAGCTATTAGTTTTCTCTTACAATGTAGCAGGATATCTAACAGCACACTTTTTGGAAAAATCTGTTGTTTTCAAATACTTTTTTTTTTTTTTGTTAATGAGCAATGGATAACTCCATTTTACCAAATTTTAGAGAAATGAAGTATTTTCTAAAAAAGATTTTTTCTATTGTATCGTGTCTCATAAGAAAGTCACACTGAGCAGGAAAAGGTGCAGGGGTGTGTGGCTTTATTACTATGTTGCTTTTTCTGGCTTCACACCAAAGTGCCTTATGGTCTCATTCTCTTTTACAGTAATATGAAAGCTGCATTTCAGACTGTAAATTTAACTTGATATTGTTGTAACAAATATTTGGTGCTGGTAATTCAACTTCATTTTAGTCCCTTCTCTAAATGAATAGCCGTCTGCACACCCAGAAAAAAATATATGTTCTCACAATTCTAAAACACTTTTCTTTGAAGCTGAGCAAATAATTCACAATAGAAATGTATATGATAAGTCCATTTAAGCTCCAAAGGTATAAATGCTTCTATGAACAAATTACCTGTAAGTAATTATGTAATAAAAGTAAGTTCTGAACTTGGTCTTTAAGTACGGCAGATTTTATCTACCTGTGAATATCTTTGTTGAGATTCACTTCCTTTATTGTAATTGTTTGTTACCAAAAATAGATACAATATTATTTAACATGTCTACATTGATGGTCTAAAAGTATGACTATTTTGTTCAAATTGCAATGATTACTTAGCTCTGGTTGGATAGGTGCACAGAAGTGTGTTTATAGAAGGTATCACTTGTTTAGTGTGTACAATAATTTTTTGTGCAAAGTAGTAGGTGTACAATTTTAAAATTCTCTTTTTGGGAATTAGGGATAAGGCAGAAGGCCTGCACAGGACATACATTCCTGTATAGTCTTCTTGAACATATATATAGAAGTTACTTGCTGCATAGAACTTTGATGGTCTGTGCACTAGCATGAAATGCTACCCTTTGCAAAACCTGGCTGCAAAAATGCCTTAAATTAGTATGAAAAGTAGATAGTGCCAAAGAAAAGTTAAGAACAAGAAAATAAAGATATAATGCCTCTGCCAGTGTTACATAATTAAAATATTTTGAGATTAATAAATATCTCGCCTCTGATGATGCTTGCTGCATCTTGTTCCTTAGTTAAAATGAACATCTGTAGATCAGTTATAAATTTCATGTCTCCAAAGGGAAAATTATTTTCCTTAAAATGTCCTTTTCCATTTGCATTGATACTGCTAAAGAATACATGCTGATGCATCCCTAGTATCCAACGACCCTTGCAATTTACAAAAAAATCCAAACCCCAACTTGCAGCAGTGACAAAGGACTCTGGTTTTGGTGTCACTGTGGAGGGCTGCCATCTGTGAAAGGATAGTCAACTCAGTTGCTTAAGACTGAATGATTATCATTGGGTGTAAGCAGTATTTCTGTCAAGGTTTAAATGTTTCTTATAAAACTGCCTATACTGACAGCTTGTTGCAGAAGTACACTTAATTCCTGGCCCTGCTAACCAATAGACTTTGACTTCTTAAAGTACAATTTGACAGTAGAAATTTCCCATATCTCTTACTCTGTCGAACTATAACTGTGTACACATGTCCTTATTGAATTTTATGCAGTGAATATACATCTTTTTTGTTTCACCGGAGCATAAAATATCTGTAGGAATAAAGTATATGTGTGTGTGTGTTTGTGCACATACACCTGATAGCAACAGATGTAAATCAACACATCCGCTTTTAAAATTTGTTGTGCTAATACAAGCTGTTGTTTTCACAATATAACTGCATATTGTATTTTATTTATGATAAATATTTAGTAAACTATGATGGTATTAGGAATGATTAAGGAAAAAGTAGCAAATGCTGCCATAAAAATCTGTTGTGTGTGATAATAAGATGTTTTAATATACAGGTTAATAGGTTTGGGGTACTTTTTAGTGCAAGAAAAAATTTTGTAAATAGTTTTCAAATACTTCTGTTTATGTGAGTGTGGCACTAGTAGCTAATTTCATGCATTTTTTTAAGTCTAACCTGCCTGTGCCAGATAACAATAATGTACATAACCTATGAATATTTTAAAACCTGCTAAACATGTTAATGAAAGGTGTTTGTTCCAGTGATCTTGGTCAGTATTCCATCAGACTATTTATTGCCAAACAGAAGCAGCTGATGAAGTTTCTGGATTAGGTCTTGCTTTCAAGAACTTGAATGTAAATTTAAGATAACTCTTGCAATCAATGTAACCACCAGTGAACTGAGAGGTCAGTATGTATCACTGAACTGAGAGCAGAATTTCATGCATTGCATTCAGAAATAAAATGAAATTTTGTAGGTATAAAAAGAAGATATCTGTTCAGTTTTCCCTTTTGGTATGGAAGTCTTTGAGCTATCCAGGAAGGAAGCTGTACAGGAGCTGGTTGTAGTTACTTGAAGCTAGCAAAATTGCTACTGTAGAGAATAGCTGCTTTTTTTTTTTTTCTTTTGAATGTCCCAGAAACTGTCTGCAATCCGATGAGTTGCATACAGCAGGATATCTCAGTCACCAGCATGTTCTCTACATTGCCTGTGTTTCGGTCCTGTGGGTCAGTGTGCAATTCCAGTATGGAAAGCTCTTACTGAAGCCCTTTTGTAAGTGCCTGGCTTGCATTGCTTGAGAGGGAAGGTTTTGTGAGTTGCCTATCAGGAAGTCAAATTATTTGTTTTTTGGTTCTTACGCAAGTGACTGCAAGTCCATCTCTTTCATGTATAAAGAAGTTATAGGCCAGTCCAATGTTTATTCATAATAAGTAATGTCAAAAGTATGCAGTAATCACTTGAGATCATTACATATGAAAGTTGATAGAGAAAAAAATGCAAATTATAAACAAGAGAGAGCTCCTGCAATGCATCAGCTGAGCTATTTCTTGACAAAGCAGGGAAGTGTTATTCTTTCATTTAGAGTGCTATGGTGTGCTCCTTTGGCACGCTTAGCACAAAGCTTTGGTGCCAGGATGAGAAGACCTATTCTCTTAAAGCTTCCTTGTGTAGACAACAGAGAGAGGCAATGACGTTGGGGCAAGAGGGCAGATAATGCAGTTCTCAGCTTGTGGAAGTGCTTGCTTTCTCTGCTGATTATCTGAGAAAACAAGTCTCCTACTTTAGCTGTGTAAATTACATCCATATAGTTTAGGCATATAAAGTAATCCGTATTTAGTTGGTGTGGATGTAGTCACCCATGCTCAAGAAAGATAGAGGGAAACTGAAGCAAGTGAAGACAAAACCTGGTGAGGTGATAAGCAAAAGTCATGTGAAATGCATGACAGGGTGAATAGCAAAAGGACAGAAGACCAAATTAATCTGTAGCTGTATCATGGCAGATATGATGATAGTTTGATAAAAGTACAGACTGCCTGTGCATGCCTATAGATTAGGAATCAGAAGAAGATTCTTAACTGATAGGCTAAGGAACCAACGTGTATTTGGAACAGTAGAGGGGCAAAAAGTCTGAATATTCCGAAGACAGCTCTTAATATGTATTCGAAGGGGTTCCTATAGACTGCATGCCATTGCACAAACAGCTTAATGACTTTTGAGTTCTGTGGTCTGATGTGATAAAAGATCCCTGTGGTCCCTTGTGCCCGAAGGTACACAATTTGGATTTTCTGCTGGGTACAGTCAGTAGTATACAAAAGACACCCCATTTTGTTAATATGTATAATTTCATTCTCCGTGTTCCTGAAAAGAGTAAATGATTCAAGAATAAAAGGCACAGAATTTCTATTCTGCTTAGTGAGAGAGTTTCCCAGCAAATCAGGTATTTCTCATTAGCTTTAAAGGGCAGTAGTCCAGGTACATGTCTCAGTATATTAATGAAAGTATAGATTCCTCTGATATACATCCATGAGAGTATAGCTCCTCGCTCCCCCAGTCAGTACAATAAGTAAACAAATGTGTGGTTCTAGTCAGAGAATTAAAAAAAATAATGATAATTTTGTGTCTTCGTTTTAAGTCAAGCCTGAACTTCTGAAGCAGATGAGCAAAATAGCCTGCCATAAAAGATAATTTCATTTGTCAAAATGAAACTACCTTTTAGTATTAATACTGTAATGAAATGGTTTGAAATATGAACTAAGAATCTTAAGGAAAAAGATGCCCACTGTTCCCATGTTCAGTAGTTACTTTTATAAACAATTACATCCATGTAAAAAGCTTTATGATTTTATTTTCATCATTGTCAGGCTGAGCTGTGTAGCTGTCATCCTTTGCAGTCTTCCCTCCAGTGACAACCACATTGACAACATGTTATACTCCACATTGATTTTACAGTTAAGGAGCTGATTGTGATATATAGGGATTTTAAGAATTCAGCTGAGAGGCTGACTTTTGCCTTTTATCATTCCATTAAAATTTTATAACCATCTTTTTCATGTCATTTCATCCATGAATTCTTACTTTAGAAAGTGATAGCTACTGCTGCGAGCATAACTTTTCTCATGTTCAGAGCTTTTTATTGTATTAGCAAACTATCCCAATTATAGTTAATACTCATGTTTTACATAATTGTGGTGACCCTTTCAACCAAGCAGTATCGTGCTAGTTGATTTGTATATAGAATTAGATGATTCTGCTTGCCATTTAAAAAGAAGCTACACCGAATGAGTATTGGGGACCAGGATTTAATGCTTTCCTATCCAGTGGGGCCAATTAAGCATCTCTCAAACGTCTTGTTTGAACTCAGAGAGTCTTAAAAGTCTTTCTTTTAAAAGGGCAGTAGGGAATGTGTGGGTAGGTATGCTAGCTACCAAAATATGCTGTTTTGAGGGGAGGGGGAGGGACGAGGGGGACCCAAAGTTTGAGTTTGACAGCTCCTTCCATACATTACAGATCGTCTTTAAGGAATATGTCTAAACGCTGAGGGGGTTGAAGCACAGGTTCAACTAATTACCATGAATGTTTCACCTGTAATGGCAGCAACTTATTCAGCAGGAATAAAAAGGCTTATCGGATGTTCCCTTACAACAAACTGCTTGATTGTTGTAAGGGTTTCTTTTGTTTTGGTGGGGTGGGTTTTTTTTCCTCCTGCAGAAGCTCACAGTATGGTAGCTTATTTATGAGGTATAATTAGATAAAATGCAAGTTTGTAGCTCAGTGGCAAATATTATATCTTTCAACTTCCCTCCCCCGTTAAAACTAGATTTTGCAGCAACTTATTTTCAAGGTCTTCAATTCCAGAGAAAATTTTCCTCTTCCCCTTCACCCCAGCAAAATTTTCAGTTTACAGAACATACATCTCATTCACATTTACACCTCCACCTCTCTATCTTTCAGTGAAGTCTAAATAATGGACCAAATTTTGTTCCAGCTTATGACCTAATTGATTTTGCCCAAGAGTACATGCGAATAGAATTGAATTACTCTTTACAACAGATCATTTTCTATACTTGTAAATTCAGAGATCTAAATTAATCCTAGAGTGCACAAGCATTAAATATAGAACTCCATCCTTATTATCACTGTGAGTAGAACAGGATATGTGATATGGATGAGTTTTATGGAGTTGCTTTGTGATGCATCATATAATGAAAGAAAAAACAGTTACTTTTTCAAATTTAAAAGGAAAAAAAAATTAAAGCTTGCTATCCCAATTTTACATCACTGTTTCCACAGACATCAGTGGAATAATCCTGATTTACCGCTTTCTGTGTGTAGGAGGAGAATTGGGACTTTTGACTGCTTCAGCTGTTATTCTAAAATAAAGAAGGAGCCACTTTCTGTGCTGGATTTATTTGTTTCTAGGGTTCCTTCCTCCCACCCCCATTTCTCTCATTGCTTAAAAATTATCAGGAATTATTTAACTTCTAGTGAAGTGAATTATTCTTCCTATAGAGATAATGTTGCTTGTGGTTTGGACAGTGTACTGCTTCACTAGGAATTAAATGATGGTGCTGTTGACTGCCATGGAATTCATATATGCTATGTCCTGTCCCAGAGTCATAGCACACCCACAATCACAATTTTGCATTTTCAACCCTTACCATTTGAAACTTAGCCCCCCCACCCCAAATCCCCAAACCTAAAGCTATTTTAAACAATTACTAAATCCAAGTATATCTTTTTTTAAGATTTCAATAAAATGTAATGTTCACAGAAAAATCTCATAAATGTCAAAATTGCTATGGGCAGAATAGGGGGGAATATAGTATTTTCTTGATCTGCTGTAGCAATTTATAGATTTCAGGATGTGGTTTATAAGAATGCTAAATGTTCTGGAATTACAGCTGTTACTGATCAGTGATTGAGCCAGATTTGTGTTATTGCACCATGTTCTTGCTTGTACCTAGAGAGCAGTAAAGCCTCAATATAATAAAAAGCACCTGCATTTTAAATGAAATTTCAATTGAAAAACTTAACAGCCCTTCAAATTGCAGAATTTAACGCAGCCCAGTAAAGCTTAAATAACACTTTGCCTCCACAGGCTGAGGGTTTTGCATTCAAGGTGACTTGATTGTGTCGCATGGTGAAATTATTTACAATTAAGGAATTTCTCTGGAGGGCTGCAGAGTATTTGCTGTTCCACAACACCTATGCAGGCATATGGTCGGTCTTTTTCAGTATTCATGGAAGCTCCTGAACCTTTATGATAATTGAATCAGTTAGAGTGCTGAGTGGAGCAAGCATAAAACCTGTTAACCTAAAGGTCAGATCTGTGCATTGTTTATTTATCAGTAGGTGAAAGAGCTAAATCGGCAGCTTCTGTCACAGTCGAAGTAAAAAATCACCTATAATATTAACAGGGAGTAGATAAATTGCAAAAAATGGATTAGAATTATAAACAGAATGAAGTAAAATATTGAATATATAATCAGTGGTGCAGTAGGGGCTTACTGAGCTGTAAAATATGCAGCTTTGTTATGCCTGTGCTGTTGGTTGCAATTAGTAGCTGGCGCTCTAGAAGAATATCAACAAAAGCTAGAACTGCAGATCTGTGTTGATACTTGGCCATACACTTTCTCCACGTGCTAACAGCATTGATAAGACATTTTTGAGACGCAGGAGGAAAAATGATGCAGAGGAGGGAGGAAGGAAAGTGTGCTTAAAGAGCAACTTGCCTTTGAGAAGAGAGCCACGTTCATCCCTGGAATAGCTGGGCCTACAGTTCCTGGGGAAGTAGACTGTTAAGTAAATTTGAACTTCTGCCATTTTCAGCCTCACTTGATGTGTACTGCTTGCTAACACTTACTTTTACAAGTCATGGACTATCAGTAATTTTCCTTTCCTTCTTTTTATTTTTTTTTCCTGTTACAGAACCTGGACCTTTGGATCCACCACTTCTGTTGAATGTTACAGCAAGGACAGCAAACATCACCTGGCAGCATCCTTTAAAGCCAAATGGCATTATCACTCATTATAATATTTACCAAAATGGCCAACTGTATGCTACAGTGCTGGGAACTAGATCTAATTACACTGTAGAAGACTTGCATCCTTACTCTGTCTATGTGTTCCAGGTAGAAGGATGCACTTCTAAAGGATGCTCTCTTTCACCTGAGACCCCAGAAATACAGACTCTTCCAGCTGCACCTGAGGACATTCCTGCTCCAGAGCTGTATTCTGATACTCCAACTTCTGTGGTCATATCCTGGCAAGAACCTGCTCACTCAAATGGTTTGGTGGAAAATGTTACGGTAGAAAGGAGGGTGAAAGGAACAGAACAAATATCAACTGTGGTGACTCTCCCTCTTGGTCTGTCCATGAGCTACATCGACCAGAGTACTGCCCTGAGCCCTTGGCAGAAATTTGAATACAGGATACTGATGAGCACTCTTCACGGAGGCACGAATAGCAGTGCATGGTCAGAAGTTACCACGAGACCATCAAGACCTGCTGGTGTTCAGCCACCTGATGCAGAAGTGCTGGGACCGTATTCAGCTAAGGTAAGAATATTTTTTGTTGCCTCCTGGCTTTAACATGTTTTCTTTGTAGCGACTCTGTATTTAAGAGAGACATCTACTGGCTGAGCCAACAGATCTCATTGCTGCAGGGGTAGCTTAATAATTAGTGTCTGTCCTTTGGCTCAGAAGCATTAGATTCCTTTCTATTTTTGTCCTTTACACCAGCTTTTGGCATTATATATATATATATACACATAGATATATATATACACAGACACACTCCAGTTAATTTTCTTCCTTATGCACCTGATGTATTTTCAACATTAAACTTGAATGCTTACTTTTAAATCCCTAGTCAGATCAGAAAATGACCTACTGCCTTCTCCAAAATTTCAAGACTTCATTAAAATGCCAAGAAGTAAAAAGATTTTTTTTAATGCAATTAAATCCTGTATATAATTATCAGATTTTGTAAAAATAGCTATGAAGAAAAAAAATAGCGTTATGGTTCTCCTGATTTACGAAAGAAGAGTCTTACAGGACTACCTAGGAAGTTTTCAATTATTCACATCGTTCTGTTGGGAATGAACTCTAGAGGACAGGATAACTACCATTGTTTTGGCTTGCATACAAACTTCATTCAAGGGAAATTAGTGTAACCAAACAAGAGGGATTTTTGTAGCTTAGAAGCCTCTTTTGTGTAAATACACACATGCTTCCATGGATTCAGTCTTGTACTAATGCCAAAAGTATTGGTACAGTAGCTTGCTCACCAGAGCACAAAACAAAGGACATTTGCATAAGATTGAAGTTCATCTGTTAGATTTATTTTTTTTGGTATACAATGTGTTTTCAAAAGGTAAACAGAGCGGTGTTACCAATGCAGTCTAAATAGTGTGAGGGAATGAATTTAAGCAGTAAACAAATGCTGATTTTTGAAGCTATGAAAAAAAGCTATTCACCATTAGACAAAAAAAACACTTTAGCTTTAAAAATCATGTTCTAATGTCTAAGGAATTGCATGTTACCTCCACATTAATAGCAAATGAGTTCAGTATGAGTACAATAGTTACTGTAAGAATTAATAATGATTGACCGCTAGTAACTGTGATGAATTGCCAGACTTCTTGTTGAAGGTTTGGGCAATCTACTTCCAGGACTCTGCCCTCTGTGCTTCTGTAGATGTATTTTAATATCCACCACAATTTAAAGTAAACCATTTTTAATGGGTTTACCAGAAACAGCAATGCTGAGTAAACAGTAGCCTGCGTTCAATGGCATGCTTACACACCTGTCCACATTTTATTGCATGAGCTTTTACACATTGGCTTCAACTCTAAGCACAAGGAAGTCACTGCAACCTTTAATGCTTCAGTTATTATATCTTACCCATATTTTTTGTTATCCAAGTGCAGTCAACACCCAATGCTAATATTAAAGCCTGAGAGTTATCAAAGCTCTTGTCATTCTTTACTGGATGTCTTTTCTTGAGATCAGAGATGTGTGCTCAGTTGTAATTTTTTTTTTCTCAGCTCTGAAATTAAGTAATCTACCAATACTGGAAGTCAGTTTGATCATTTATTTCTTCTGAAAGCTGAAATCAGGGAGTGCAGTCTTCAGTCTGTAATAATTTAATTTCAATATAACAATGCTTTTTAAATTTGTTTTCCTTCCTTGCCAAAGAGTTTAAATATTCCCCCCCCTCCTTCTTCCCCAGTCTATTATTAACATTCAAAGCTCTTTAACGCCCTTTAATATCTGCATTGTATGACCTTCTGTATGAGTGGTGGTCATATTTTGTGTCATTGCTGCTCTTGTGGTCTCAGGCTTGTTTTTTCCACCTGGAGACAGACATTTGTTTGGTCTGTTAAGACTAATTTCTGTCAAAGATGCTGAAGCTTGGATGTTTTTATTTCCATGACTCAGTTTAATGTTAATTTTTCTTGATTTTAAATGTATAGGTTAAAATGTTCAAAATAATTTAAGGTGGCAGCATTTAATTGAGAAAAGAGACTTATATGTATATGCCTTTCCAAATACACCCTCTTCTGAGTATCTGTCCTTCAGCAAAAATTCTCTTTCAGGGTACAGAGTATTGATATCCTTAGCTGATACAAACATGAGTTCTTCTAATTTATCTAGTATTTTATTTTACTTAATGTTCTCTAACTTGATAGTCATAATTGGGGGAGAGTTGGGAATACTTGGTACAGTTCCTGTGCAGAGGGTATTCCAGGGCTGAGACATTACATCACTTCTGATTTCAAAGATTCTAATACTTAAAAATCTTAGAATTTCTCTTATTTGTCCAGGACAGCAAGATTTTAGGTTGTTTTTTGTTGTTGTTGTTGTTTTTGTTTTAGCTTTTATTATTCTTTATTCATTAAAATGTATTATCTCTTAAAACATTTGAAATGAAGTTATAGATGCAGAAGAGCTCATGGAGAGAGAAGAGCTCTTCATCACTGAAGAGGTTATGGACAAGGCTTGCTGCACCCAGGGGTTTCCTTGCCTTCTGCTTGTTTGCAGATGGGAGCACCAGAGGAAGGAAATGGGATTTCATCTTACTTGTGGGTCTTCTTACAGGTCTGTCAAATGGATTAGCTTGTTAGTGGTGGTGGTGAGTCCTCTTCAATTTTATGACAAGTTCATATCAGAGTGGCAAGACTCTGAGACCACCCAGTGGGCTGTGCTGTGGCTCTGAGGCATCTTGTGGCCTCTGTGAATACTCTGTACTAGGAAAATACAAGAACAAGGGTAGCATCTGTTTTAAAGACATTTGGGGGTTTTGCCCTGCTCTTTCAAACTCGGATGCAGCTCTGAATAGCTGCCCTGCAACCCCCTCTTGTCCCTTCACCCCAGAAATATGCTAGCTGCACGGGTGGAATGGCTGAGAAGTATTGTGCAGGGATTGCCACTTAGAGGTTGCAGAGTTTTCCTGTGTGGAAATAAGGTGGATCTGGCTTGGGATTGCTCTACATTGGTGCCTTTAAACTCTGATGAGAGTCCCAGAAAGGCATACTTTCCCTCCTGAGCAGATCAAGCCCACCACAGCTGCAGTGCATGCATATATCACCAATGTAGTGTTCAAATCAAATTTGTGGAATCCGCTTGTGCTGTCCAACGCTCTCATCTTATTCAGCGTCTACAATGGTAACTCAAGCAGAGAATGGGAAACAAGCCGCCTCTTTGGGAGGGGTATTTTAATTACCTCTTGCCCTAGAGAGAGCTGTCCTCCCAGGCTGGAGTAGGCAGTATTGGAAGGGCACTGTGGGAAAGATTAGCGAGAGGCTCCTTTACCAAGCCACAGTTGCAGATCGATAGGGGCTTTCAGCTGTCAGTGCAACCAATCCCTAAACCATGAGCACAAATATTTACTTCTACTGAAAATAGGGAGAATTTACAAAAAAAAAAAAAGAGAGAGAAACATATTTCCATTCCTTTATTTAGTCATAGAATCAATATGAATGATTTGAGGACGTGGAGAATTCAAAGCGCTTCAGGATAGTACTCACTTGAGTATACAGCTTGTTTTCATAGACCAAAGCTTTCACTCTGCAAGGAGGAAAATACCAGCACAGCAGGTCACTCTTGGTCTAAATACTTGTGCTGTGTATGTGCTCCTTTCACATTTAATTTTAATCAGAATGGACCGATATCTCTCCATAACATTTAGCTTGCTTTCTTTTGTGCAACAGAAAGTATAAAGCTGTCGATAATTTTTAAAGTACCCATTTCCGTGACACCTGCATGATATTTTTTAATATTTGCTGAATTGATAATGTTCATGGTAGCGGAGTATACTGCGCAATAAACTGCTTTTGTGGCTGATTAAATGCCAAAGTGAAGTGGAGGTATTCAGCAACTGCAAAAGCCGTTTATTTAGTATATGCCAATGCCATGAACATTATTCCTGTTACACAAGATTTGCTATACCCTAATGTACAGAAGTATAAAAGAAATTGTTTCCTTTTCGTGTAAGGGTTGCAATTGCTGTGCTGCTTCAATCTCACACTTCACACTGATATGACATTCAGGAATGTAGCTAGGTTGAATGGCTTGAGAAAGAGGCTGGTTTACACAGTGAATAATTATTTAAAAGCATTCTTTGTGTAGGAAAAGCATTATGTGGCTGAGTACGCTGAACTAAATCAACTGTAGTATGCAAATTCTTCAACTTTGCCACTTAACTTTTGATAGGGAGACTTCCCTTTTCCTGCTGTGGTTCTCCCTTGAGGGCTTTGGCCTGGGGAAGACAGCTCTAGTCTTGATTATTGGCTTAACCGGAGGCTTGCTGACCCGTTTGCTGGGATGGTTTTCCCTCACTGACCAGTGCCACCAACTGGGCCACTGACTGAAGAGGCTGCAGCCATTCCCTGTCATTCATTGTGTAACTTTTTTCTTAAGATAGAAGTTGGCATGAGCTGTACGTAATCCTGATGTTTCTCTCAAGGGAAAAGGAATTCTTTTTTCTTTTTGGTGCTTCAGTTGTAAGAGAAGCGTTCCATCCTGGTTGGATGAAATAAGTACTTCATTGACATATAGTTCTTATGCCTTGCTATTCCTTCATGATAACATCAGTTACAGAAACTTCCTGCAATTTGATTAGCTACAAAATGAGAAAAATAAAAAATTATTAGGATTTCTTTGACTTTTCTCTTAATATATGTTATATGTGTTGCCTGCTAGGAATGAAGGGCTGTGTTGATTCTGTAGCACCAAACTGTCATTCTTCTTTCTAATTTGGTTTTTTTGCATATTGATTTAATATCACATCATTGTTTTTCAATGGATTATTTCTTTTTCATAAGTACTTCTTCATGACTTCTTTGACTGAGGAAGGGTTGTAGGCTTTTTAATTCCATTGTCATTCATGTTTGTTGTTACCCTCAGAGGTGACAATCACTTAATTTACAGTTCATCTGTTATTCTTTTCTTTGTGTAGAAGCAGAGAAAGCTGATATTCCACCCTACAGATTGCAAAATGTCTTCAGGATCTTCAAGAGTTGCAGTCTGCACTCTTTCTTTGCAGAAGTTTATCCTTTATTGCCACAGAGCGATAAAATTTTGTAATAGCTATTTCTCAAATTGATGACTAAATTGCATATGCAAGTGAGCAAACACAAATAAACAAGGCTCTATTTTTATAATTGTCTTCTGTTCTTCATTAATCTGGAAGCTGAACAGTGGACTGCTAAATGCCTGTTGTTCTCTAAATAGGCTGGGACTAAAATATGTGTGAGAAAGGTGTCAGCTCTGTGGAGTGGATACCATTGACATATTTAAAGCAATATGCCCTGTAGTTGGAGTTTGGGTATCATCCGTGAAAAGGAAGGTGTCGTCTTTATCCATTTTCCACTTCCTATGGGATTACAGTTATAGGCACATGTTCTGGAGTTGCTTTTTTGACTCACACGTTAATGTTTGCTGTCTTGTGAAGTTGCTTCTGATGAGAGAACGTTGGATGTGGTGGTAATAGCTCCATGGTCACTGAAGCTGGTGACTAACTGAGAGGTGATCCTTCAGTGTTTTGCGTCTGCAGATCACTGTGTGGTAGAGAATGAGGGTGTGAAGACCCTTCCTCTCTTCCAGGTGAAACCCCTCTGTTGCAATTTCATTCCCAAAATGCTTCAGACTGCAGTTGCCTAAGAACATAATTTTGAGAATATGAACAATCCTGATACACAGGCCTTGTGCACCAAAGTGAGATGCAGTAAGCCCACACAGCTTCACGCTGGGGAGAAAAAAAAAGAGTTTGGACTTTTTTCACCACACTTCCAGTTTTATGCAGGTATGCCTGGTGCATTGGGGAGATTGTTTAGGAGCAATCAATCCTTGTGTGAAGATTGCCTTGTAATGCTGCTAAGGTCAGTGAGACCTTGGTTTATTTGCCACATAAGTGCTGCTTGAGTGACTTAGGATACTCCAACACCCATAGGAACAACCTTAACTTACACACTAGAGGTTTTCCACATTTTAGGACTGTGATTTCTTGCACAGCTTGCTCATTTGATACAGATCATACAGTGGGGAGAACTAGTCAGGGTTTCATCAGCGTTATCCCTCTGCCTTTGATATAGATTAAACACTTTACTGTAGTAGGTGTTTAGGATCATAAATAAATATTCTTTCTGTTTTTCCACTGCTCAAGCTAGGTGCTTCTAGAAGTTTTTGTAGTAGAAATCTGTTACTGCTAACTTGATCGTACCATTCTGTGGTAGTGCTTGCTGAAGTTGGATGTAATTCATGTGCAAAGTGTATGAGAATAATTGTCAGCGACCTCTGTCAGGATTTGCTTCTGGTGTGATACTGGCTCTTGACTGAATCCCACTATAATTTCTGTTAAGATAGATAAGAACTCATGAGGAAATTCATCTCCCAACTACTTTTAGGGGGGCTGGGAGGTTGGCAGAGGACTATAGTCCAGTGGCTGAAATGCAGAATTAGGGTAACAGGTCTTTGTTTTCAGTTTTGCTTCTTTCTGATACGTGACTTAGTCTGGGATTTAGTCTTTTCATCTGTAAAACTGGAATAATAATACTTGTAATTTGAGACTTACAATGCGCTTTGAGACCAACAGTGAAAAGCTCTCAGTAGTGTATTTATTACATTCTGTTTGTGGATATTACAAGCAGTAGCTAGGAGAAATGAGAATAAAATGAAGCCAAACACACTGATTTAAAAGCAAACTGTTGAAGCCAGGCCTGAACTAGTGAAATAGTTACCCACGTGCCAATGCCTCTCTTCAAATAGCCCAGAATTAAATTGCAGGGTTCCAACTGCTGACCCCGCCGCCCCTCCCCCCCCCCCCCCCAAAAAAAAAAAAATAAAATCCAAGGTTATAACTGTTTAATGGGGGTGGGGGGAATGGCTAATTTCTGTCTCTTTAAATTTTGTGGTGGAGAAAATAAGGTGCTTTGATCTTTAAATGACAGCTTCCAGAGTCATTACATTGAATCAGTTAATCTCTCCCAGTAGTTACCTTATTCTCTCTTCCTCATGGGCATCCTCTTTCATGGTCTCAGTGCTGAGCTTCAAATCAATGAACAAACTGTTACTGCTTCCAACACAGCCTGTCTAGCGAGCTTTCCGGCTTTCATGTGTTGCCAAGCTCTTACCTCAAACTTGGCACATCAAAGTGGAGAAGAGGTCCAGGAGTGCCACATGTGTGTTAACCAGGCTGGCTCCATCATCTTCATTTACACTGTGTGGGTCAGGCAGTCCCTCGCCTCTTGACAAGAGAGGTTTGTCAGAGACTGCATGTCCTGTCATTCCCAGGTGACGTGTAATTCAAAGCAGGTCAAGTGACACAGCGGTGACTGTGGGTATTCTTGGTCATCCCTTTATCTAGTGTAAAAACAACCAAACAAAGGCAAGCAATAACAGATGTGCATATCTTTGTATGAGGTATCCATGCCCAGACAAAAATAAGTTGCATTCTGTGTTTTGGTGCTGATGGAATATTCTTTTTCTTCAGCCTGGTTTTCGTTTCTCTTAGGAAAAGTTGAGAAATTTCCCAGTGTAAGCTCCACAAAGCATCTATGTTACATACAGTATGAGGTATTTTACCTTCCAGTGCACAGCAAATGCTGTGAAGTAACACCTGGGAGTTTATTCATTTTTTACCAGCTAGTGCACATGCTGGATGAAACTCAGGAGCTGAGGTTCTGGAGCAGCATCTGTTCTCCTGCCCATGTTGTTAATCCATTCCTTTATGTGAAGGTGTTACAATATATGATGAATCTTGTGCAAGTTCTATTAGAATAATTTTATGGCTTTAGACATAAAAGTTAGGCATCTAAAATGTAATGTAATTAAAAAATAACTCCTCCTCTCTTCCAGGAAATAAACCAAGATTTGGTACAAGGTGAACATTTTAAGACAATTTTCTCTTCTGAGAGTAGTACTAGGTATTTTCCAAAGCATTTGACATATAGTACTTTTATTAGAAACCACTTTGTATTAAGCAACAAGTAAGAGGGTTTTTTCACTTATAATGACAGATTTACTTCATTAATATTCCTAAAAAAACCCTCAAATATGTTATCTTTAGTTGCACTTTACCAAGGCAGAAATTCAGGATAGCTGCTACACCTCAAAAAAGAATAACATAATTATGGCTGCAGAAATGGGTGTTTTGCTGTAGTGTGTCAGACCTGAAAGTCTTCTGTGCTTCTTGCAGTGACTTCAGAGATATGTCCCTGAAAACAAAAGTGAATCTTGCATGTTCCCGTCTTTCTGTGACATATACAATGCATCCTGTGTGTGTGGTATGGTAGCAACAAATAGTACTGGGAACTGGAAATGTCACCTGAAGTTGACTGGCCTGAATGCTTTCGACCTTGTTGTGTTTAACCCCAGCCAGCAACTAAACCCCACGCAGCTGCTCGCTCAGTCCCTCCACAACGGGATGTAGGTGAGAATCGAAAGGGTGAAAGTGAGAAAACTTGTGGCTTGAGATAAAGCCAGTTTAATAGGTAAAGTAAAAGCGGTGCACACAAGCAAAGCAAAACAAGGCGTTCATTCACCGCTTCCCGTCGGCAGGCTCCAGGGAAGCAGGGCTCCATCACATCTAACGGTTACTTGGGGATGATAAACAGCATCACTCTGAACATCTCCCTCTTCCTTCTCCTTCCCCCAGCTTTACATGCTGAGCATGACGCCATATGGAATGGGACATCCCCTTGGTCACTGGGGGCAGCTGTCCCAGCGGTGCCCCCCCCAGCTCCCTGTGCACCCCCCAGCCCCCTCGCTGCGGGGGCGGTGTGAGAGGCAGAAAAGCCCTTGGCTCTGGGTAGGCGCTGCTCAGCAGTAACGGGAACATCCCTGGGTTACCAGCGCTGTCTTCAGCACAGATCCGAAACACAGCCCCATACCAGCTACTGGGAAGAAGATCAACTCTATCCCAGCCCAAACCAGCACATACTTGCACTTGAAAACATTTTCTGTCATCTGTGCCAATCATCCATTCTCCTCTGATTCCTAAGCTTACAGCTAGATCACATCAACTACTTCAAAATGAGAGTTTTGCTCAGTCTGTGAGAATGGCACAGAATCGATTCCTGCCTTCTGTGAAATTTTGCATTGCTTTATTGATAGTATTTTCTTTATTTGTTTGATCATGATTTGGGGCCAGAAGTAACAGAAATCTGAATACAGCAATTGGTAATTAGCCAGAGCTAAGCCTTTCCTATGTGGGCACCAATAATCTTGTTTGTGCTGTCTTTACTCAAGATCACCCTGTTTCTAATTCTCTGTTTAATAGTATTCCAGATTCTGTTATCAAAATCCTTCAGCTTTCTCCAGTACTTTGCTGCCAGGTTTCTTACAAGTCTGGTGGCCTGAGAGGTCCTTCTGTACCTAAGATATAATACTTCTTAATCCCTAAGGGTCCTTAAAAATCATTTTATAAATCAAGCTTCCCTGTTTCCACGGCCATGTGTAATTGTGTGTGTATACCTTTTTAAAGATACTTTGGAGGCTGGAAGAGAATTAAGGAAAAAGTTCAACTTAACTGAAACTAAAGTATCTTGATATTATTATTTAACGCTTCAGTATTACCTTTGTTCATTTTATTCTGCACATACCTTCATCTAGGCTTTCTCCATTTCTGTGTTCTTTGTGATGTTGGATTCAATCCTTGATTATCCCGTGCCTGGGAGGGAAAGAGGCAGCAATCATTATTGATGAGCGGGTCAATGGCAAGGAAAAGAGTCCAGAGATGAGCAAAACAAAGCTGGTATACTTCGTACACTGGGACATCTAGGGGAGGAAGGATTGATACATGATGCTCTAACACTACTTTCATGAAACTTTGAGGCTTTAATACAGTTTCATGTCCTCGTTGTGTTAGTCTGAAGTGCCCTCTGTCATGATGCCATGGCAAAAAGCCTGAAAAAAGAATTGAGAACATCCTTGCATTTTATGGTACAATGATTTAAGTGTGATTCCTCACTGAAACTGGTAAGAATAAATATATATAATGTTATACTTAAAAAAATAAAATTTTAACCCTCCCCACCTAACCTCAGTTTAGTAACATTAAAACCACAGTAAGCATAGCAGCATGTATATATATATACACCATGAATTCTGTATGTAACTTGCAGAGGTTTTTTGCTAAAGCTTTATCAGCATAATTTTATAGTTCTAAAAATGGAAAACTGTCCCTGTTTTTTGTCTGATGCTTATCATTGTAATTTATTACTGAAAAATAAAAGAGAAAACCTACATATTTTATCATATAAAGAGTGTGGATAAGTCTTGTTTCTGATAGGGGCTAATAGAGTTACACCTTCCTGAAAACTGCAAATGCAAAATAAAATTTCTTCTTACTCTGCCACTAAGAGGTGAGCACACCAGCTAATAGACCCTAAGAAAATAAATGACAGTTAGGGATTCTTGCGATAATTAATGTACTTTTGCTAATGCATCTGAGCATCTCACAGAATTTTAAGTAAAGTGGAGCATTCACATTTTACTGGTGAAGCTATATAGTAGATGACTACAATGGCTACAACTGTTACTGCAACTCTCACTAAAATTAAAGGAGGTTAAGATTTCTAACTATGTACTCTTAAAAATAAAATTGCAGTTAAAGGTCATACATAAAGTCGTTTTTGATGAAGAAGGAAAAGCACATCTTCAGATCCTGCTGGTGTCCGTTTGTAGCATGCTGTGTCTGTATTTCTGCATTCTGACTGTAAGAAATCTGTTCTTTTAAATTATTTTACTTTTTCTTCTCCTTTAGGTCTCATGGAAACCTCCTCTGATACAGAATGGCGAAATCCTTAACTATGAAATTCGCATGCCTGATCCACGAATTGTCATTACTGGGAACACATCATCAGCGTTAAGTCATTTGGTGACTAATCTTATACCCTATACTAACTACTCGGTCACTGTAATAGCGTGCTCTGGAGGTGATGGCTTTCTGGGAGGCTGCACAGAGAGTTTGCCTACAAGTGTGACTACACCTTCGACAGTTCCTCAGGGTGTTAGTCCATTGTCTGTGACTCCAATCAGTGAGTCCTTTATTGCCATTTCTTGGCAACCACCACTAAGACCGAATGGCCCTCATCTGAGGTAAGCTCTTAGTTGCAACTGAGATAGCAGTTTTCTTCTCCTTACCTAAATCTGACTCAGAAAATTCTGACTGTTGCAAACTTGGTTGTGATCTCTTAATTTCTGATATTTTGAAGTTCCTCTTTTAGGGGTCAGGAGTCAATGGATGGACTCATGGAAAGTGGGTATGTCTAGAAGCAGATAGCAGGATGAGCTCTGAATTGTTTTGAACTTAGGGTCAGGATTATGAAAAGCAAGTGGTGTCTGTGCTGGAAGGCTCTGGGTCTTTCAGATGGAGCAGGCGCAGGATATTTCCAAAGGCATAACTGTTTCGGGCTGCAGCATAAGCCACTTTTTGGTGATGAGTTCAGGCAACAGGTTCCACCAACAAAATAATGAGAAAACCATGAGATCTCTGTGGACCTAAGTATTTAACACACCCAACATTCTCAATACTCTGCATGGATTATTCCACATAAAGTGACTATTTGGAAGTGTGATGACATCAAATAATCTTCAAAACTTAAGCACTTAATAAATTGCAAATGATGGAGTGTGTGAGAAAAATGGAAATTAAAATGCTACAGGTTTGGAGGCAGAGGCAAAAATGGGAAATGCAAGGAAGTGCTGAGTGTCACAGGCTGGATCTCACCACAGGAACCAGAGAAAGGCATCTCTTCTGAGATTTGTCTGGAATGCTGGGATAGGGATCTTGACTTGAATCTGTCGATTACTGAGTGTGTGTGTATATACATTAAAAAAATATGGATTTGGGTGCATGAAGATTTATAAAGGCAAATATATCTTTATATATATATACAATGAAAAATGTCAAACTATTTTTTCACTCTAGTGCTTTAACGTACTGTGAAACATTGTGCATGGAGCTATCTCTCTGTAGTCCATATGGTCTGGTTAGTAGCTCTCTTCTAGGTGCACTGGTGGGTTCGATAATTATCATGTAATGCTGTTTCAGTTGCATGTGTTATTACAGCACAGTAGCTTGACTCTTTCTTTAGGCTTAATTAGGGCACGCTACAACTGAATGAAATGATGATTGCTCTATAGTAAAATTTGAAGTTTTTGAAAAGCAGTCCCTGTTATTCTGGGTTAACAACATGACCATTTTACCATAGATTATTGAAGTAATTCAGCACGACCTACATCTGCAGACTTCATTTCCTTCATGGTGTGCCATGCTGCCCTCAACAAGAACAACCACTGAAGCAGCTGCTCTGTACAGCATGATGGAGCAAGAAGTCTGCAGCAAGCAGAGCAGCAGCAGCAGCTGCCAGTGGGGGTGATTTACACATGATCACCATTCAGTGTTCAAAAAGATTTTGATGTTTTTCATGACTTGTCTATGAAATGTATTGGACAGATTATGCCAGGACTGTTCCTAATAAAACTGTAGTGATATGCCTTTGGGTTCTGTTGACGCCGATGAACCACTCATGTGTGAGTTGTTCTTCGGGTAGAAAGTCATCTGAATATTTTGATAGAGTTGGAGATTAATTAGTTTTTACTATTTAATTTCTGAGGTTGTACTCCCAACCTCTGCATTAATTTGGTTTGGCATCACTAAGGTCAGTGGTGCAGTGCTTGTTTGTAGCTGTTAAGAATTATTCCCAAAATCAGGGGTCAAAGTTTAGTTACACACATACATCCTAGCAGCCATGGAGCACAGGAAGATTCAGCTATCTTGTAAGAAGGCTCCTCAGTTGATTTCTGGATTTGAAGCAATGCAAAATCACTGTCTGCAGTACCTATTAAGTGCCCTCTTTATTCAGGGTCTGAAATCTAGAATGGCATTGTTCAGCATTTCCTCATCAGACTGGAGATGATCTTAACATGGAAAAGTGTCAAATTGCTCGTGAGGCCAGTGGCCAGAAAGATCATTGCAACAGACCCACAGCAAGGCATTCTGCAGAATGCTTAAACACAGAAGGAAATGTTTTCATAAATAAGTCCTAAAAGTGAGAGTCCTTAAGAGCTGCCTGAGTATCCACATGCTTTCGGCTGGAATTTAACAGTAACACCTTTCCGAAACAGGGCCAGGAAAAGGTTGACACACAGGAGCTCAGCACTTCAGAGAGTCAAGTTGCCTATTTAAATGAATATATATGCATATGACCCTAATTTGCTGGGCACAAGTGGGAACCCTGACGTAACTATAGTTTGATAAAAACTGCAGCTCACCATTGAAAGCAATTCCAGAGTGATTCTATAACTGGTGGGAAGAGTACAAACGCATGGCGCCTCACAAAGAAAACACCACTGTCAAACTGAAATGAAAGTCCTATTTAAAGAGTCCTGTGACATGTAATAAAGAAGAATAATCCTAAAGATTTTGAACAAATCTATGTAATTTTTTCCTTTATAGTTTTTGATGTAATCCCTAGGATGATGAGGAAATGCAAAATACAATGTTATCCCCTTTAGTTTGTGTAGACATTAGGTGATTTAATCTTGGTTAAATTTCATAAAGATTTTATATAAAAGATGATGAAGAGTGAGTGATGCAGAATGGGGTGGAAGGCATGATTTCCGAATCAGGCAGTCTCATGGCTGAGCTGATGAAAGATGGGCTTTAGCTGACCTGCTGTTTGGAACAGAGACAGGAGTACAGCTTCAGATACCAGTTAAACCCAGGATGAAATAGTTTGGTCTTTCAAGCTCATATCATGAATGTCTACCCAAATACAAAGGTGCCTTGCTAAGATCTACAGATGGATGGAGAAATTAACTCATTCTATGCCTGTTTGTCACTCATAATTTACACTACAGTTATTTGCAAATGCAAGTTAAACACAAATGCGCATTTCAGTTGCTACTACCGGTAAAATAGTAATAGCAATGTGATATGTTTCAGCACATTTGTAAGAAAGAGATAGTGTCATTTCATATTCTGGAGCAATCTGTGCATATTGGGTGGCATCAGTCAAATCTGCATAAAACGCTATTACCTGGCTATTTGGTCTTGATCTTCATAGCATTTCCACAAAGTTTAAAATCTCTAAATCATTAAACTCATTCTTTCAAATGGAAGTACTTTATTTTCCATTTTTAAAGCATTTTTTTAAAGTAATTGAATGTTTTAAATCATGAACATTAAAAAGAATGTCTATCTCAGAAAGTTTACAGCTGTAAAAACAAAATAATGTGTGCCTTTAAAAAAAAAAAAAAACAACTGTGGGATTTTTTTTGTGTAATAACATTAGTTGAGATAATCCTGGTGTTCTGCTTGTCTTTTGTGTTAGATATGAGCTCCTGAGACGTAAAATCCAGCAACCACTTGCATCAAATCCCCCTGAAGATTTAAATCTGTGGCACAATATTTACTCAGGAACTCAGTGGTTTTATGAAGATAAGGGTCTTAGCAGGTGAGATTACAAAAACTATAAAAACAAATGCTGGCATTTTGTATAGTGTATGTTTAATAGTTCAAAGTATTTCTTGTGTCTTTATGTAGTGAACATATTAATTATGTAATGAAATATTTTTTGTCATCATCTTTGTTATTAATCATTCTAATATGCAGGGATTTATTATTAGTCTGTCATTCTTGACTCATATATTGTTTTGCTTTGAAAAACAAATGAAAATAAAGATCTTGTGAAATTTTAGCATTGATATGCTCATGCAATCAAACCATTTAGATTTATGTGTACATATGCTCTAGATTTGTATGTTGACAAAGTCATAGCACAGGCAAAATGAACGTTTGAGAAGTCCTAGCTGGGAAACATTTGAAACTTGGTTTCAGCGTTGTTTTTACCTGGGTTTAAAAGTGCAAATTAATGATTGCTTTAATATCTCCAAAGGCAAGAAGGGTATTTATCGCTCTCTCAGCAGACCTAATTTATAGGCAGCTTTGTGTTAGTTTCATTATAGTTAAATGCAGAGTGTTGAGAGTGGGGAAATGGAGGGAGGGTTCTGCTTCTCAGTAACAGACCTACAGAGGAAGGCATTTGGTCTTGATCAACCCTAGTTTCCATATCTCAAAGTCAATTCTACCACCCTTAAGAGAAGCAAACACACACATTGAGAAACTGTAATGGAAGAGTAAACATCGATTCTCCATTGGGTTTTTTTCACTAAAGTCTCAGGAAAACATTCATGAATGATTTCGGGGGTGAGTGTTCTCTGCGCTTGTGTGCTGGCATGCTTTATGAGGACTGCATGTCAATCATTGCCCCTCAAATATCCGTACGTTGCTTCTACTTTGATAAAAGTTGTGTGAGCATCCCTCCTGAGCACAATGTGAACCAGCAGAATGTGACCTCTGCTCCTGACGGTTGTATAGACTTGAACCAAGCCAAGGGTTACTGCCTCTGGCTTGTCATTGCCTACTTGCTGAAACGCGCTGCTTTCTCATCCATTGCAGTAACTGATCTTTTACCCAATCCTGCTCAAGTGTCTATTTGTTTCTTTCAACCATTTTTGAAATTCTACGTAGAGTTTCCTTTGGTTTTAGTTTAGCTCATTTCAGCAGCACTGATGTGTGCAGTGGCTATGTTAGCCGTTCAGAGGGAGCAATAATTTGTGACAGGGCGTTAGTGACCAGTCATCAGGCACAATGACCTTTTGGGCTGAATGAGCTATGGCCAGAAAAGTGTGTCTAACCCTCAGACACACCTGAACACTCCTTTTGGGAGGGTTCTGCAAACTGCAGCTGTGTTTTTGCAGTCAACAGCTCAGGGTGGGTTTGTGGCTGGAGAGAAGATGTTGCAGAGAGACTCAAGCCGTATTTTTCACAGAAAAAAAATCCATATATCAGCATCTATTTTCACTTACGTCATCCTTTAAGCATGTTTCAGTATTAGTGAATTTTTATTATATTCCTGACAGAAGTCTTAATTCTACAATGACTTTTCTCAGATGGGTTTTTTTTTCCATTTCCAGGCTAAGCCAAACTTCTTTTATTTTTGTTGTTGGAAATATGGATCCAAAAATTAATCTCAAATTCTCATCATTAAATTGCAGGACTAGATTCCATTCATTTTTTATTGCACACGTACTAGAGTGTCCAAAAAAATACTACGTGTTTGCAAGCAACAGAAATTTCAGAGAGGGAAATAAGATGTGATATGTATATTGTCACCGTTCTACAATGCTTATAGTTATAGTTGGAGCTAGTGAGCTTGCTTTAGTTTGCTTTCCTCTCAGTGGGACTGTTAAAGCTTAGCTCTTTTGAAAATCAGGCTGGATGGTGGCATAATATGAGGTGCTACAGTGTAGCAGTTAAAAAAAAAAAAAAGTGTGACTGACTTTTTGTAGCTAAATCTCTAAATATTAGGCATTTATGGTATGTTGCTTTATTGATTTTGTAGACATTTATCCCAAAGTGTTGCAGATTCAGTGAAAATTTGAACAAGGTGATCCTGTGTTTCTGTGTTTGTGCAGTTTTGTGTGAGGCTTTTAAAGATGAAATTAAATCTGAGATTATGAAATCCCACTTAAATTACATTAATATGCCATTTGATATAGGGAAGAAATTATGGAATGACAGTCACTTGGTTTACTAAAGATACATGAAGTATTTAATAAATCTGTGTAAGCTGAATAAACAGCTTAATAAATCTGTGTAAGTACAGTTCTGAAGAAAATCACTTTATTAAATAAGCTTGCATTCCTAGGCACTTTTTTTTAATGTTTTTGTAGTGGGAGAGTCCTGGCTGTGTGGTGAATCACTTTTACAAATGAGACTCTGCAAGTTAAAATCAGTGGGCTTCCCAAAAGAGGAAAAAAGCCTCATTTGATTAAATTCTGATCCAAATTTTGGCAGGTTGCCACTGCTGTAATTACATATTGAATTGAGCTATAATCTTTCAACACCTCAGAAGCTACAACTATGAAGAAGTGAAATACTGTGTTTTATTTTTGTTACCATGTTAATCATGCTGAATTATTTCCAGAAAATAGACACCTCTTATAGAGTCTTCATTGGTACGAACCATACAGCTGAATTTTTTTGGACTGGGGGTGAAGAAGCAACAAAACTTTGGCACAGGCAGAAGGTTTACAGCAAATGTTTTCTCCTTCTGCATTTTTTGTTCCATTTAATTATTTTTAAAATGTCTTAGGTACACAACATACGAGTACAAGCTCATAGTGCACAACGAGGTAGGATATACATCAAGTGAAGAAGTGATAGCTACTACATTAGCAGGATTACCAGAGAAAGGAAGTATCCTCATTGCACATGCTGTTAATCATACTGCGGTAGAAGTGGAATGGTCAAAACCAAGTAAGTGTGCTTAGTATTTATTCCAGTAACTAGATGCTAACCTGCCATCACTTATGCTGGTCTGCCTTGCTCTCATAGGAAACAGTCCTTGTCTTGATTTATAATATACCTAAGTGTCCTTGAAAGGAGAGGAAAGAAATAGGGAAAAAAAAAGGTGCACATTTTGCTATTTCTCAGTCATGTTCGTATGTATTATGTGTTATTTCTGCAGAATGAGAACAGTGAAAGTGAAGAAATGGTTAATGCGAGCTCATGAGAAATCTATATAGTAGTAGTACACCAAATCCTGTTGTCTTTGTGGTATATTTCCTCTCTGCGTAAAAATTTACATGTACATTCCTTCAGGATGAGAGGATCCCCTTTCTCTCTCTTTTGGCTCTGCTCCCTAAAATGAATTTAGCCAATTTCTCTACTTGGTTTGCTAATACAGCAGCGGGGAATTTCTTCATGACTTACATGCAAATGATTTTATAAGGACTGGGTGCTGAATTGCAACAAATGTAGTCTCTTTATTTTATAATTGCATGCCTGAAGTAAGCATGCTTATAAAAACTGACAAATGTAATAGATCTGAAGCAGCTCACTGAAGTTTCATTACCTTAGTAATCTAAACCCCTGACCTTCTAGATGTAGGTAATGCAATCTGGTTTTATTTTCATTCATACCTTGGAAATTCCTCCATATATGTTTATGAACGCAAAGGTTAAACACCAAGACAGGGCCATTCATTATTTGAAAACCTTATCATAATATTTTATTACTACTTATGTTGCGATAAGCATATTAACTATTTTGTATACCCATGTTTCATTTTTTTCATAATGTTAGTTTTCAAATGGTTTTCTTTGGGAACTTTGGAGTCCTTAATGTATGTTGCCTTGCTATCTTTCTTTTTCTGGAACACCTACTGAAGGTTTCTGACTTCTAAGGATTTAAAACTTGTATCTGTACCACTTAAAATAAAAATAACATATCACTCTTGATTAAGAATTTCTACAGCAAAACTGTGCATTATTAAATCTGAAAATATGCTTTTGGCTTTTATCAGTGCTCTTTGCCAGTCAGCTGAGTCCTGTTCAGTGGTACAGTGTGTCATCTAAAGCAGTATGTATTAGTGCTTAAAGTTTTTGTCATAATTATTCTTTTCATCTTGATTCCTACTGGAAAAGCAGTTGCATTTGTTCAGATCTGAACTGAAACTGTTTGACAAAGGACAGATAACAGACTGCATCTGAGTTGCCTGGAATCCTTGTTTATCCACCAGTTCAGACCAGTGAATGTCCTTCCCTGTGTAGCCCCCCACCCCGCCCCGGGGAGGCTAGTGCTGGGCAAAACACAATTTAGGAAGACATGTGAGGAACTGTTTTTGGTTTTTTGTTTTTTTTTTTCCCCTGTAAATGTAATGCTTCTGATGGTATTACAGCTTTACATGTTAATGATGACATCGTGTATGTTCTAAAATAATAACACATGGATTTTCATTTTCACTATGGCCAAAAGGCCTTCTGTATAAAGTTGAATGTAACTATAATTTCAGGCATAGCCACTTGGCCCTTATTGATGGCTACAGGCATTCAGTACTTTTGGGTTTGGGTGGGGGAGTGTTGTTTAAAGGGAAGGAGCAAAATGGGAAAAAAATCTTTGCGGTTTCCATCTTAAACTGGTGCCACGGAGCAGTCAGATTTACTCTTTTCCTTCTATCTGGGTGAAAGCCATCCTTTCGCAGTGGCAAGCTGCAAGGTCCACCTACCACTGCTAGCAGTGGGTTTCACCTATTTGCTTACTTCACAGATTCCATTGTCATCATAGGGCGATCTAGAGAAAGCTTTCTCGGTATTAGATAGGATGATGAACCGTTAATGATTTTTACAAGTTTGGAAGAGCAGTCTGCATCACTGCTTAGAAGGATGAAATTGAAGGCACCCGATGGATTCTTTGTGTTTTTTCTATAAGGGGGTCTGCATAAAATTTGTTTTTCTCTTCACAGTAGATGTTGTTGATAAGAAACTTGCTGACTGAATATTTCCCATCTGATTTCCCAATGTTTTTCCTTTCTTAGCACTACAAGATTTGCAAGGAGATGTTGTGTATTACACCCTCTTCTTGAATTCTACTGATGATAGAAGATCTCTGAGGATCCAGGCTGATGTAAACTCTGTAGTCGTAGGTGATATGCAGCCCAACACAGACTATCAGATATTTTTTCAAGTTTTTAATGGAGCCCACACCATCAACAGTGAAGTTGTGCATGTGACTACCTTAGATGGAGGTTGGTTAGCAGTGAATGCAGCTTGGCTTAAAATCTGAGAATGAAATTGATTGATTTTTGTTAGGGTTGAGATCAGTCATCCTTCCATTATAAAATTTCCGGTATAAAAGGGAAAAGGGCTAAAACGCTAAAATGCTTAAGTGCTGGTTGTCATCGTGTGGTAGATCAATAAATGGTCCCACTGAGACAGAAGCAAAAGCTCTAATAGCAGATATTAACCTAGTTTGTTCTCATCTTCTCTTGCGTATTCCTATCTGTGTGCACTAAGTTTGGAACTGAGTTCATATCAATAAATGGTGGAATTTAGAAACAATTAATGGGGGTTTTAAAAGATTTGCTCTGTGAAGCGATGTGCTTTTGACATGACAGTCATACACAGGGCCTTGCCTGAGTCACCAGAAACTCTAGCTGTAATTTCAGCCTCTAAGAAAATTCCTTATGAGTCATTTTTATGCTAGTGGGCAAGTGCAAGGCGGGGAGAGGTTGAGGATAAAATAATAATAAAAAAAATGTGCACCTGAAATGTGTTTAGAATGGTCTTTCTAATCTTTTTGCTTTATAAAGTCTCATTATAAACATTATAATATCATTACCTCAGAAGCAAGTGTTCCAGGTCATTAGCAAAGCACTTTAAGTAAGTATTCCATTTCCTTTCTGATGCCAAAGGTCAGCACCTTTTGTTTATAAAATAAATGGATCGTAAGGGTGATTTTTCAACTGGTAAAGATGGGTTCTTATGATAAAAATAGGTCTTTGCATAGTTATTTCTGACATGCTTAGATAATTATGTAATTTAATGCTAAGGAAGGTGTTTTGAGTTTGGGGGTTGGATTTTTTTTAAGTGTTAGACTTCATCACCTGTAGTAATCAACATTCAAAACCATTTACATAATGACAATATTGCATATTGCTTCATATTGCTTCAGCTATGAGGCTGATAACGTCACGTTCCACCAGACATAAAGTATTTTGGTCTCAAGTTTTGCTTTAAAAGCAAAATGCTCTGTTTCTCTCTCTCTCTTTTTTTTTTTTTTTTTTAAAGGATTAGGATTGGGAGAGACATAAAAATAATATTTGTATTTTGGCAGTGCAGATGGGTGAGTAATTTATCATCATATCACACTGGCCGCATACTACTGATGATTGACACTATGCTGCTGGTATAAAGCATTTTACCATCGGCTCTCATGGTTTCTAACTGAGAGTATAATAAGCCAATTTACAGAAGACTACAGACTGTGATAACTTCATCAGAGGAAAGCAGATAAGCAGTGAACCCTTTGCTAAACCTAAATACTAATCTGCATTTGGTTAAACAAGTGCTTTTGCAGAGACAGCTGGAGTTTATTCAGTTTCTTCCTTTATTTCTAGAGCCTGAGGGCATGTTCCCTCCAGAGGTTGTCATCATCAACAGTACAGCTGTACGTGTCATCTGGACATCGCCTTCAAATCCGAATGGTGTTGTCACAGAGTACTCTATCTATGTAAATAATCAGCAGTACAAGACTGGAATGAACGAGCCGGGGTCCTTTCTTTTAGCAGATTTGTCTCCATTCACTGTGTATGATATCCAGGTTAGAATATCTTTTCTGGGTTGTGTAATATACTTTAATTTTACACAAAATATGTGTATTTCCAAGTGGAATATTCTTTCGTGAATTTCTTTACATACGTGGACATATATTTGCACTGATGTTTGTGTGCATACACATACAAGGCATAAATTTATTTTCAGCATATTTTAGGTCTGTGTACACTTTTCATAATACAAATTTCCATTATCTTTTTTCAAACCATCAAAACTCCATTTACTTTCCCCTAAATGCTCTGTGCTAAAACATTAGCAAAACCCCAACATATATTACAAAGAGGCAAAGATTTTACTCCTACTCATTAAAAGAAAATTGCAATTGTTTTAGAAACATCAGGCATGCATAATATATCAGCACAGAGAAATAATGATGTTGCATTTGTCATCCTTTTATCATTTTTTTCCCTCCTTATCCTTCTGAGGAGGAAGCAGAGCTGATTTCTGAAATCATAGTAGTACTTTTCATGCTGTTAATAAGTACAATATTTTTTCTTTGCTTTTCCTTTTCTCTATCTTTGCTTCTCTATTCATATATCTAATGAAAGGCAAAACGCTGCGTGCAGAATAAAAAAATATAATCTTTCTATCCCTAAGTTTTATTAATATATTTAAGATACGCAGTTTGACACAATTTTAACTATTCCTGTCTATTTTGTTCAGGTTAGTTTTGCATTATATATGAGAAGGACTTAGTAGTACCAGGTATACTACGTTCTGAAAATTTGCATCCAGTTAGTACATGCCATAAATAAACATCATAGACAGGCATACTGTAACAGATTTCTATGTTCCTGCCCCTCTGAAACAGCAAACCTCCATCCATGAATACACATATGACTTTCTGAATGCTGCTTGGAAACACATTCGTCTTTTCTCAATAACAATGCAAATTCAGCGTACTGCCTCACTTATAGACCCTCTTTATTAATTTACCATAGCCAGCTACTGTTGCTTGAGATGTTAATTATTCTTCTCTTCTGCTTCCCTAGTCTTTATACCGGACTCCGGTGTAATAGGTAAAACCAAAATCAGCTGAGTTTAATTATTTTTTTCTTTTGATTCTTTTTCTTCTTGTCCTGGAAACAATATTACCTCGGATGCATGTGCATCTTACTGGTAATCTTACTGCATTATCTTTCATTTTTTGTGTTTGTTTATTTTGAGTAGCTTCTCTTTTGACAATAAAAAACCAATGTTACCATCCTTTACTAGCTATTTCACTGTGCCCCTGCTTAGTTTAATCCCAAAATTTGAAGGAATAAGTTTTTATTTCTGTGGTATTTTTCATAACAAACTGTATGATTCCTGTTTACATTTTTCACTTTTAATTTTCCAGAACAGATATGAAGTAATAGAAAATATTAAGGAAAAAGTATCCTTATTTATGTCAGAATATATGGTAGGTGTAGGAAACTTATTCAAGGCCTGAATCAAAGTACATTTTTTTTCGGTGTTGTGCACCAGATTCTACGTAAACGTGCAGAAAAACTAATTCACTGCAACTCATTTGGTGATAATTTAATAGAGAACAACAATTAATGCCAGAGGGCTGCATGTATCCCGTTTTTGTTTTTTTTTTTTTAAATGGTGTGGGAAAGCGTGATACAGCACAGTATATCTCTGGTAGATATACTTATCTCAAAGCTGCAGTATTTTCCTGGCTGCGTGAAATCTGTTGAATAGAAAAGAATAAAATCCTGGGTGAAGAGAGAAGTCTAAACAAGTAGCCGAGCTGAATAACTTCTGCAGCTAAGTATGTGAAATTCATGTTCTTCATCAGATTGAAGCCTGCACGGTGTACGCCTGTGTGAGAAGCAATGGGACCCAGATTACAACTGTGGAAGATGAGCCGAAGCAGCTGTCAGCACCCGTTATTCATGTAATTGGCTCAAGGTACTATGCTGTAGGTGGCTTTCGTATGTCAGAGCGATTTGTAGCTGGAATGGGGACCAGAATGTAAGGTTGTCTTCTCTCAAATGAATAAGGTGCAAAAAAGAATCCAGTATACACTTTGAAAGCATTTTTCATGGTTGTTGTTTTGGGGCTTGGAGTTTTTGGCCAAAAGTGCAATTGAAGAAATCTCACCCTTGGTTGGTTGTACATACCCATTTGGGTATCGCTGTGCTGTGATAATAAATAAAGCATAAGTGGAAGTAGTTAAGAGAAGAAGTGCAGAGGAATGAAAATTATCACATTTTGCTGTCAGTTAAGAGGAGGAAGATTAATGCTCAGGGAGAAATGTGATGCTGATAATGGAAACTTAGAATAATTGCAGGTAAAAAAAGAGTCACCTATCACAACAGTAGGAATTAGTAAGCTGCTTTAGGAGGAGGTATGCATGTCTATGTCTCCTTGAACCAGTGTTTGCAATCTGCCTATCCACTACACCCACAGGCATGGGCAAACTTCTTAATTGTAAAGGGATCATCAGATCTGCAGTCCTTAGAAGAAGCCAAACAGTAACATGTGCAGTGATTCTTTGGAAGTTAATATCTTCCAAAGACAGACTAAAACTAAGCTTGCTAACACATTTTTCAGAATTACACCAACAAAATAAAACAGTTAGCCTCCTGTGTTTCTCTTATTGTTCGTGAGATTTTATTGCACTTCTGGTGGAGTAAGCTCATTAGCAGCCTTTCTTTTATAGAAAGAAAAAGAATATCTATTTTTAAAATAACAATCTGAGCCTTCAGAAATGGCCAGCTGAATGGATTTGCTTCTCCAGTCTCTTAAGGACTTTGGTTTGCTGTTTTATCATTTCTACATTTTGCTTGAATTCAGCATTTGTCTCTGTATAAGGGTGAAATTAAGCTTGCTGTTTTTCTGTCACACATACAGATATAGTCAAAGCTTGTTTGATGATAAGAACTCAATTCAGAATCTCATCTTTTGCCCTTGGCTTTAACTTATGTATGCCTTTGTCTGTATTGTCTGTACTGCAAACACTTGTGCATGTTTCTGCTATTATATATAGACTAAATATGTCATAACACATGAATGCAAAAGGATCAAAAATGCCTTCCTACTTTATAATCTGCTCAGCCAGAAACAGACTCTGTTTCTACACTGCCTTTTCCTACATGTCATATTATCATCAGCTGTTCTTATATCCCAAAAGAATACTAACTACTGATCGATTGCCCGGACATGTCTGGCCGTGGCCTACACGTGCCCCGGGTAGTTCATTTATTTGCCACGGTGGATTTGCTAGAGTGGAATTTAATCAATAGCTAATTCATTAATTCTGGTCCTCGAGTATGTAGGGATTGTGCAGTATAAAAATGACTGGCTGGCTTCAGCTTTGATTGAAATATGACAAACAGTACAGCTGGCAGCTTCAGCAGGTGCTGGGCTGAATATGAATTTTGCTTATTTATCCTCCATAAAAGGAAAAGCTTGGGGAAACAGAAAAAAATAGTTGGTGTAGACAAGAGGACGTTTTAATACATATCTGTCATCAGACAGAGAAAAAATGCATTTGTAGAGTATAGGCTCATGGGATATCTGAGATATAATACAGACTGTGCAGTTTATTGTCTTTAATTGGAATCATGGCGGTTTTCCCTCTTCTGAATCAGTTTGGGGGGGGGCTGTATTATTGATGAGAATGCTGTAGGATAATGTCTTTGCAGCATTCACAAATAATTGTTTTAAAATTTGCCTCAAGGTGCTGCATGACATAAATTATAATTTCACCCACCAACTTCTTAGAAGTCTTTCTGATAGCAGCTCCATCCGCACTGTTCTAATGAAGGTTATACCACCAGAGCCATTATAAATACCTTACTTTTCTACCCCTTACAGTTAATAACTCAGCTTCAGGCTGAAACTTGGCACAAAAGGTCGCAGTCCTGGAATTATTATTTTATAATGCCAAACATCAAATAGAAAACAGTATGGGACCCAATCCTGAAGTCCTAAGTCAGGTTCTGGTTTGTTATGTTTCTTGTCTGGGTTTGGGTTTTGGGGGGGGAAAGTGGAGAGGTCACATTGGCCATGTTTAGATAGAAGCAAATACTCTTAAATCAGGTGTGCTGCTTTTTAATATTTTTTTCCTTAGTTAGGACCTTAGATAGGCTTTGTCTCCATAGAGAAGGATTGTATTTTCTTACACAGTTTAGAAAATTCTCTGAGTACTGTGTGCATGTGGATGCCGACTGAAAGTTTGTACAGTGGATTAAATTCTCATGGTGTGTTGGAAAACAGTTCATACCCCTTGAAAATACTTTTCTTCTTTCTCTTTTTCCTTGTGATACAGCATGCTTAGTTTCTTCTGTTAACAATACTTAGTAGCAGCTTTGTTCCTTTCAGAAAACTGAGGCACAATGCAGATGAACGCCTGCCAGCAATTCTGTTCAGTGCTGAATGTAAAGGTTGATGGCTCTGAAAATCCTTCCTAGCTTCATGAAGAAAGAGAGGGCCCTTTAGGCACCTTGGGGGGAACAAAAAACTCTGGTCAGGGTGTAATAGAAAACTCAAAGAACGTAAGACCATGGTTGAAAAACTAGGTGAATTCTTTGGTGTGATGTTCAGTATCATGGGGCTGCGGAAGGTTTCTGTATCAGATGCTGTTTATGGGTGAATGAGCTGGAGGAATTCTTTCAAATTAATATGTTAGTGAGAAACATTTTAGAACAAATGGATAAAACATATAGCAATAAATTTTTGGGATGGTAGCATTTGCACAGTTCTAAAGGAGCTCAAATATGAAAGTGGCAATCTACCATGCTGTGTAAATTGGTCTTGGTACTGGAGGAATGAAAAACAGTGCAGCACAAATTTCTCTGAGGGGATCTGGGGAACTAAAGACCAGTAAGTCTGATTTTCCTTAAAAAAAAAAAAAAAAAAAAAAAGGAGGGATTCATAACTATGTCAATAAACATGCCAATAAACATGAAATACTGGGGAAGATTATTGTGGAGTCATATCAAGTCAACCTATGACAAACTAACCAGAAAATTCCAGAGGACAGGCAAAACACAAAGATTTCTTACATATGCTTAGTTTTGTAGAGTTTTGTAGCACTTTCTCTAAAGTGTCCCAGACAGTCTTCCTGTGGAGGAAACCTCATCGCTCTCCCTACTTTAGTAATGGGAAAAACAAAGCACTTCTCTAAGAAGTTTGTAGCAACAACAGAAGCTTAATGCTATTTATCAGCACTTTTATTATATATATATAAAAATATAAAAAATATATTAAATGTACATTTATCAGTACATTTCTGTACTGTGCCATACCACCTTTCTAATTATGTTAGCACTGCAGTCCACAATACAGCAGGTACTTTGTGCAATAATGCTGAAGCAGTTGCTCAGTATGTGGGATCTCCTGATGAGGAAAGTGTTTTTTCCACTGGTCTTTAATCGTAGCAGTGCTCCCTATCTTCAGAATGTCAGGTGAATCTTTTGATTTTTCTGTGATTTTTTTTTTTTTAAGTTCCAGCTCCTGAAAGTAAAGTCATTGAATCTTAGGTTTGATGTGAATTATTATTTTTTTTTTAATTTAGCCCTTGTATGTGATGAGACTAACACAATGTTCATTCTAAAGATTCAAAAGTGAGGTCTTGTTATATTTTTAATCTTCATGGTTAAACCTTCACTACTGTGTTGAGAAAATATCAGGAGTTCTTTCCATGACTCATGGACACTTGAAGCTGGTGACACTTGAAGCAGGCAAAAAAGATATTTTCCTTTCTAAAGACTGGTTTACCAAAAGGTATCTGATGTGATAGCAAAACGCTGAAGTACTGATATTTTTCATGGATTTAAAAAAGATATTCCTACCTGGACATTTTGGAATGAATTGTCTTCACATGCTTGACCCAAAGAACTTCAGTTTGCTCTGTTGCACCATGAGTGAAGCAGTTTGAAATGTTTTTTATCTCCTGGAAGTGCTGCAGTGTCTCATGGACCTTGTAGTCTAAACCAGTTCGTTTCTGTGAGCCTGGTTAAGCTGCCTTTTTTTTTTTTTTTTTTTTTTTGGGGGGGGGGAGGCCTCCTTCAGTGCTTTTACCACACTGGCAGCAGTCGCAGAAGGGGCTCATCCAGCCTTTGAACCATCATAACTTGCACATGCTTGAAGTTTTCTTGGGGCAAACACATTACACTCCTCACGCCAGGTGTTGTGCATTCACACGTGCCTAGAATTTGCAAGTCTGCTTCTGTGGTTCAGGCTGCAGGCACTTCCCAGCACAGACACAGCTCTAGTTTATTGGGGAGAGAGTAACAGGGGGTGAAGATGAGGAGAGGGTGGGCAGCTCCATCCCCATGTTTCTGAAGCTGTATCAAGTGGACTGCATGGGATAAGCTGGGCTGCGTGCTAAAGCGCCCATCATGTCCCATTAAATCTGCACCCGCTCAAGAAAGTTTTCAGCTCAGCCTAGGGTATTTCTTCAGATGAGAGGTGTCAAAAAGCCTCTGTAATCCCATGAAAACCCTGCTTTTTTTTTTTTTTTTTTTTTAAACCGAGCTGTGCATTGTTCTTGCAGTGATGCTTTCTGAACCACTGGAATTCACCATGGACTGAAGACATCAGAAGGTGTAGGCATAACTGAAACGTTCATAAAACTGTGAAGGAGTCTACTTATCTGGGAGTCATTATTGGAAGGTCATACGGAGCTTTACCCTTTTGGTGGCACTGGTCAGTGAACTCCCATGCCACGTTATTTTCTTGTGCAGCTGCAAATTTACGTGATACCAGGCTATGTCCCTCCCAAATGCTTACCTAGAAATTGATCAGTAATAAAGTGATTGCTCGTTAAACTAAATAAATACATGCTGAGCTCTGCAGAAAAGGCACAATGTTCAAATCATTGCATCAATTCTTAGGCCCCATTTGAAATTATTTTAGACAGAAATATGACTTGCAAACTGCAATAACTGGCAAAATACTTTGAAAATATACCCTTGAGGGCCTGAAGGAAACTTTCACAAAGCAAATAATTCAAAAATATGACTGGGAACGCTCCTATGATCTATACCGTGCAAAGACCAGGAGAGTTACAATGGCATTTATAAAGGTTGAAGTACTACCCTTCTTTTCCTTTTCTTTTTATCTTTTCTCTGAAGTCTGTACAATATATTTTCCTACTTTTACATTTTTAAGTTAGGTCCTGTAACATTATTTAAATGTAGATGTGTGTATGTGCATGAGTGTGTGTTCATGTGCATATGGTAGAATATGTTTTGAATACAAAATAGCCATGTATGGAATATGGAATTAAATCTGTGGTTCAGATGAAGACCTTGGAATTATAATGATGACTCTACAAGTCACCTATGAAGGTATTCCCTCATAGGTGACATTAATTCCTGTTCTGCAAAGGCTTATGGCTGTGCGTATTCTTCTGTTTATACCTCAAGGAAGTGAAATAATAGTTCAGTTATTTTTATTCTGTTAAGATGTCAAAGTTTATCTCAGCAGCTGCTGTTTCACTGTAACATTTTCACTTTAAATTAATGCTAATTTATGATGTCACTGGCATTCTGGCAGTGGCTGTGTAAATGGGACGTGGAGATTAAAAAGAGTTACTTGGAGCCTAAGTATATACTGTGCAATGTTGTCAGTCTTCCTATTGATCTACATGTAGCATTGGGATCTCTGTCTACCCAAAGAGAGTCATAGTGAAAGAAATTTGTGTCTTATGCAACAATCCTGAGTGATTATGCAAGAAATTATGTTTTCATTTGGAATACCAATGTAAAATGTGTACGCTATAAAAGCCAGAGCAAATTCTGTTTCAAATGTCCCTTGTGGCATATTTTTTTTTTCAATTGTAATATTAAGTGAGATTTTGGAGCCAATAGCTGCACGTTTTTAGTAATGACATGCATTCTACAGTTTAACATGATTTTCCCCTCAAGATACTTTCCTCCTCAAATGGATGATGGTCTGATAGGAAACCGGAAATCAACAACAGGCTTTTGTTTTAGTCATCTGTGGGCTGCTACAGTCACACTTTTGTGCTCAGAGTTGGAAGTCTTGAGTCTTACTTGTAATAAAACCATTTTTTTTACTTCTAATTTTATGTCAAGGAAAATACTTAAGCACAAAAGAGAACTAGTGCTTAATGATGCTGTGATGAGTTCTTTTAATTCTGAGCAGAATAATACATTTCAAAGCAACATACATTTTTTGTATAATGTTTTTGAAAACAAAGAAAACTCAAGTTGAATACAAATCTGTTCTAAATGGTAACTGAGCACAATGTGAGTAAGCTGCACTGCTCACAGCTCAGAGATTCGTCTTTTGCCCCCCAGCTGCCCATCCTTTACCAGGTTCCTATCTCAGAATGGAACAGTCACACCAGCTCTGACAGTAGGTCATGTACGCCTTCGCTGTAGCACCAGAAAGGCATGCTCAGTCCTTTCTCCTACCACTGAAATGAGTAAAATGCTAGAAAGTTTATTACACATAAGTTTCCCGAACAATGAATGAGGTGTCTTTTAAAAAGCAACCTTAAGAACTTCAATTGCACGTGTGATTTATTTTCCCAAAGTATTAGCACATATTGACACTTTCTTCAAACTTTTACACCTTTTGGATATTAAAGCAGCTGTGAAATTCACCGGTTGGAAGAAATTTTGGACACTTCAAAATATTTTACTGCATGTGAACTAGTGAACAATAGTACCAATGTATGCTAATCCTTTAATGTAAGTATCCATAGAAGCATAAATACTTTCAATAGTTTAATGGATGTTAATTTTCTGCTTTTTTGTAGATCTCTTCAGATCAACTGGGCATCACCAGGGCAGCCAAATGGTATCATCCTGGGATATGAACTCTTACGTAAGGGGTGGCAGAGGTGTACCCCATCAAAGGCTCCTAGAAGCAGCAAAAGTAATAGAATGTGCATCTCATTAGAATGTAAAAAGCACGAAAATACCTGTGGAGAAGCATGTTATCATCCAGAATTAAAGGTACATGTATAATATTTTTAAGTTAGCAATGCAATAAAAAAAGTATACTTTTAGGAATAAGTGTGTAAACGAAACCTCTTTAGTTATCAGAGAAAGGGAAGGGTTCTACTTCTTTTGACATTGTAAAACCAAGGCTCTGTTATGTATCTTGAAACTTTAAGATCAAATATGTATGTTTGAGCTCAGTACAGGGATAGCTGTGCAAAATTCTCGAGCGGTGTATGTGAGTCAGCGGATGACAAAGTGATTCTGTTGTCTTAAGTCTGTGATTGTTGGCTTTATTTCTCCTTTCAGGATAAATGAATTGGTGAACATTTATGAATGTGTCTTGCATTTACACTTTGATGCAGAGCAATAGCGCAGTTCTGAAGTGAATCCCCAGATTGTTTTCATTTACTGGATGTTGGTTCGGGGTAGAAGTGATTTTAATACATGAAGGCTAAATCCCTGGCACAGGAAGGGAAGCCAGAACCTGTAGGATCCCAACCACTCCATGGACCACGTCACTTCACAAGCACACATCTGAAGTTTCTTCCCTTCAGAAACCCTCAGAAAGCTTTGCTCCACGTGCATAGTGTAGGTGTTCATTCCAAGGAACCAGGCTGTACCCGATTCAAAGTAAATCTCGCAAGCCACATGTAATGGAAGTTTGAAGAATCTCAGTACCAGATGGATATATATGTATATAGATCTCTGTATGTATATTTGCATCCCACTTGGAACAACCAGTTTTGCTCAGTTGCATGCCCTAGACCACACATTGTAAACTACCAGAGAGAATTCTTTGTCAGCTCAGGTATTCAGGTATCTGTGGAGCACATCGTCAGTTCCTATGGCTCCTTTGGCACAAAGCCATCGCATGGGACCATTTAAAGGCCACAGGAAATTTTCTATGTGTGTGCAGAATTTCAAAAATCCCAGTAAAACTATAAACCTCCTCTCTATGCAAGGAATCATTCCTCAAAGCCTCATGGCAAATAGTGGTTATTAACATGATTTGCTGGGGTTTTTTCTCCTCTCTTAAATTCTTCCTTGGCTAAATGCTTAATGACCAGATTCAGCAGTACAGAAAATCTATTTAGATTCAGCTACAAGTGGGTGGCTGTTACATGACAATGATGAGCAGCTCTGAGTAGGATCCATTGTGATTTGTCAGATGATTTTTAAATTACGGCTATTTTCAGGTTAATCTTCATATGAGTTCCTGTTTAGGAGTAGAATCAATAGCATAGCGGGAGTCTGTAATGGTTTTTATTGACAAATGAGATAGAAAACTCTTAGTTTGAAAGTAAGATTTAATGTAATGAAATAGTGTCCCTATTTGTCAAAGGCATCATCACATGTTCCATGACTAAAGCAAACAATATGTATTCACAAGTTTCCCTGTCAGACAAGACAGTAATTAAGGGAGTGAGTTATTTGAGGGGTTCAAACCAAAATATAAATTATTCCAGCCAACACAGCTTTAGCTTTTGAGTTCCCTTGAATGCAATACTATGCTAAACATATGTTTTCCTGAAATCTTGCAAATTAATTATGGGCAGTCCTTTGTATTAAAAGGTAGATGTACTTATTTCAGGGGTTTGGCATGGTAGACTTTTTAATAGATCTTGGCATGTGTATGAGTTAAATTTATATTATATTAATTTCATAAGTTTTCGCCTCCATTATTATTTTTCCAGCCTTTGTGCATTTATGGTAACTTTGAGCTTGGAGACTGTCCATTTCCTTTTATAGCTTCCTGACTTTGTAATTTTTTCTAATTAATTTTACATTATTTTTTTATAATAGTCTCTCTGTATTCTCGGAGATTGCGGTTAGGAGTGGGTGCTATTTGATAAGTAATGGATATAGAATAAATGACTGGAAGGTCCACAGGAAACTGAAGCACTCATACATAAAATGACATGGGAGTAATTTTTGTGGGTGAATTGATTAAAATTCCCCTCCCAATGCTTTGCTTGGTTTGCTGTGTGTATCCACACTAGACATCCAAAATGTCTGTAAGAGATATCTACAGAGCCCCTGGCGCATCCACGTTTCTCTTAGTCTGTGACAGGGACAGCGTAAGACACTTTTCTATATTTTTTTTCTAGAATTTTCTAGAATTCACTGGCAGTCTATGCCAGCTATAACGCTGAAGCATTATGCTAGTGTATGTGGTCCTCTGATCTGTCAGTCTGCTGGACAGCAGCAAAGGACAGCAACACTGGCCAGCATACACTTTTTCTGAAAAACAAGCCTGTTGTCACAGTGCCAGCTGCTGTTCGCCATACATTAATTGTACAGCCAAACATGAAGAGGTGCCACTGAGAATTAAATACAGAGCAGCTTAAGTAATGTTCAGATCCAGTATAATAAACAAGTTTTTTTTCTTCATTTGTTGACAGACTGGTCAGTAAAGCAGGCAGATTGTATATATGTAGTTCTGATAGACAAATAGGTTGTGGAGTTCTCGCTTTTGCTCAGGTCATTTATTGCACCTTGTATACAAGACATAATGGGTCTAATTTCCCTCTTGCACTTTTGTTGAATCCAGGAGTATAAATTGAGAGGAAAATGATGCCATTTATACAAAAATAATTTGAAGATAAGTCTTGGGTTATTCATTAATATTTCCCTATGGATTTATGGGCTACATTTGGCATCATTGGCTTGCTATTGTAAGGCACTGCAGAAAGAGAGGGATATGTTATGATTTCTTATCTGCATAAGAGATCGCCCAAATATAATACACTCCATCCATAGGAACCAAAGTGTTTCAGTAATAGGAATACAAAAGTGTGTTTTTAGGGGGCAGCAGAGCAGGATGCAGTGATGCCAGATAACTTTGGCTGAGCGGGGTCCAGCCAAGGCAGCGCAGTTATAGCAGAACGGCAGCGCTGAGTAGCCTGGCGCAGGGTTGCACCGGTACGTGCGCGCTGCGCTTGGGATCCGGGGTAGCAGCTCTGCACAGCACTGTGCTGTGTAAATAAACCAGCTTGCTCAGAGCTGTCTTGGTAATCTCTAAAAGAGCAAATGACCTTTTCACTACAAGGGGCGTGTACATGCACATTCATGGGCTCATGTAGGCCTGATATTAAGCCTAATGTAAACCAAACAAGATTCCTGCTATCCTAAATAATCAGATCCTTACTTATTTCTAGTTGTTATCTGGTTTTCTGCTTTGATGTTAGAAATCTTTGTTGTTTTAACCAAAGCCAACACAGTGCTGTGCCTGGTATCCTTGCCTTGGTGTTTGTAATCAGACTTGGATGGATTTATAATTCTAGAGTGCAGAAAGAATTTAGAAAGGTTTTTTGTGTATAGTTTTGCATAAAAAGCTGAGAATGCACTCTCATGATGCATTTTGTCAGCTGCCAGGAGGGTCCTTATGTCCTGTGTACCTTTTACAGTAACAGAGCTGTGCTGCTTGGGTGTTTCCAAGCTGCCAAAACTGACAGTCTTTTCCTAGCTGTTTTCAGTAAGGTGTGAGCCATAACTCTGCCCATATTTGAAATCTCAAAACAGACATCAGCTCACAGAGCACATATCACAAGTTCTCAGGCATGTACTTCACTTAACAAGGGAACATGCCCTAGCTTCGCCCACCAGGAAGCACAATCTCAGTGCTGATGGGGAAGGCATTCCTGTATTATGGATGCTACCAAACTGTCCTTCTGTTGTTACTGGCATCCTGAGGTGAACACTGAAAATAATGAAACAGGTACAGTAAAAGTGTAATTAACATAGCGACATAAAGGCTAATAATTTCTGTACACAATGGATCGTGAGTATGAACAGCTAAAAGGGTCCTGACTGAAGGTGTTAATACAGCTTCAGCACTTTTTATTTTCAGTAGCAACAAGCTGTATAAATCTGCAGTTAATGAACTAATCAAATATAACTCTGACATTACTAGGAAATACAGGCTTACCCCTTTACTCATTGTAATTAACATGTGCCATTTGTTAAAAACACCAGCAGGACTCTTCTTTTTAAGGACAGGAGGAGCAAAACGGTGGCTTGATAGCTAGCCTCAAAGGCATGTTTTCAGGAGTGAAAACTAACACATCTTGACACTGGTGAAGGATATTCCATCAATATTTATGTAAAATCTACTATTAATGCTAGCAATATTGTGCAAATTCTTTTCAAGTACTTTCAGGCTTAGAGAACCTTTAAAAAGATAACACATCGTGTATAGTATGTGTTGTAACACACCTGAAAGACAGGAAATGAAACTCATCTTAGTAAGATAATATATAGTGATTTGTAAGAGAATAACAATAATTTCTGCTACGGGTTTTAGATCTAAGGCTATACCGATTACCAAAAGAGAACAGCAGTTTGAGAAAAGAAATGGGTGAGTAAGTATACTTGGCAAAAAAAGGTGTGTATATAGATTCAAAGATAATTTAAGTAAAAAAGAATGAGCCTTGCTAATTTAAAATATTCCCTCTCACATGAGAACATGATGGGTCAATCATTACTCTGGTGTTTGCTCCACAGGCAGAAATTTTTAATGAACTCCTGTAGCTAATAGGAATTCCTTAGAGTGTTTTGTGAATTGCTATTTCACAAAGTGGCTCTGGCAGGAAGCGTTTGACAAGAAGGATAAACATGGCTGCCTAGCACATCTGTTTATTTGAGCAAATCAGTCCTAGCTCAACTGGCATGTGTCCATAAGGCCAGATAATATCCTTCAGTAAAGTCTTCAGCAAGCAGTGGGATCAAGGATGACACAACTTTAATTAAAAGAGAGTTGCATAGAGAAGTTTGGAGTATTTTTTAAAGTTTTGAAAATATTGTGTAATCCTGCCTGCCAGGTTTGATGTCTGGTTACTCTGTGCTAGTGTCGTGGCTGACCAGGCCTTTCCCAGGTATCACAATAAGCCTTTCTTCACACCCAGCCCTTCCCAATCTCTGTGCTCCTGGACCAAGCCTCTCTGTGGGCTTGGATGGAAGGATAACTACAGGATTGATTTGTGAGTCTACCAATATTTTTAAGGGCTCCCATGACAGCTAAGGATGAACGTCTTGTATCATCTCCGTACGCAGTAAGGATCTTCTGGTCAGCCCTGTGTATGAGGGTGAGATCTCCGACCTGCCTAAAACGTTGGTGTCACTGCATCTGATCGCTCTGAGGCTTCTACTTGCATGTACATAGTAACAACATCCAGTTGGGGCTGTCACTTTTAGATCTAAGAGGATGAGATAATAATAACCTTTTGCCACTATAACTTTCAATCCATCTGCTTTTCTTCTTTGTCTATGACATAATTTTAGCATTACTTGAATGCATTTTATTTTATGGGTTGATAATGCGGAATCTTTGGGCTGCATATCAATGCAAATAGAAACGAACTATCTTTAGAGGACTGCCAAAAAAGTGTTATTTAACAATTTACAGCTGACTGCAGAGGATTTTATGGCACTACATAATAATAGCACCAACTATATCAATCAGTAATGCCATATGAGGGGTTGAATGTGCTTTAGAGCTGACTGGACCACATTTCGGAAACCGCCTATAGGGTATTGAGAAATACTGAGGATCCTAAATAATTTTTAACAAGGAAAAGTAGCTGCTGAAACCATTGTAACATAGCTGAGTGTTCAGCTGAGAATTTTTTGAGGGAATTCCGGAGGAAAAGGGGAGACACCAGTGACAACGTCCCAAGCAGAATGCTTTAGAGTTGGTACTAACAAGGCCCTCCCGGTGTCTGTGTGACGTACGTGGAGCAGCTGCTTCTGCTGCAGTTTCACCAGAGAAGGGGCGTTTCTTCAAACTGGAAACATTGCACAGAAAGTGAAATGGCTGCTCAAGCATTTGAGCCTGGACGATGCCAAAGGTGTGCAACTTTCTGTATCTGGAAGATGGTAAGACTGTGTTCAGGTGAAATTTGGGTGGTGTGCATCAACAAAAAGGAGGAAATGGTATAGGGATGACAAATGAAATCCATGAAAAGAAGATGACAAATTGGGCTAGACACATCACAGAGGAGGACACAAGAGGCACAAAAAAAGGGACCAAGAATGTGCAAGGAATATGTATTTGGCCTCCTTTCATGCAGTCTGGTACAGCATTTACTGGCTCTGGGTGTCTCAGGCTCAGGATGCAGTAAAAAGTGCGGGACAGAGGCCATTTTTTACAGGTGTCAAGAATTGTTGCTAAATATGATCTATTCTGAGAACAGTGGCAGAACAGTACTCAATTCGGTGTTTTTAAGAATGCTTTTAAATGACTTGGAAATACAGAGAGACCAGCTAATCTTCTAGGTTGCTTTGAAGCCAATTGTATATGAAGAAAAACAGCCTGGAGTGCATGCCAGTCATAAAAAAATATCCAAAAGATAGGAAGCAGAGAAGAGGTGTAAAGCAGAGTTTTATTTGACATCTTAACTAATGATCTGGAAGAAAGAACAGTAGGTTAATTAAATTCATAGATTGGATTATATTACCAGTGACAAGGTGGACAGCAAAATAATATAATAGGACCTACAGAGACTCAAAATTCCTGAAGAGAAAATGACAAAATTCAACTATGCTGGTAGTCTAAAACAGATGCTGAATAAGAAAGTGTACTGGAAAAACAGAAAACTGTGTGACAATTCAAAGCATTTAAGGTCATAAAAACTCAAAATATAATAAGGAAACAAGAACACCTTCTGCCCTACCTCATGTTAATTTTTGGTTACGCATGTTTATGTATTGCAGATTGTAACTTCAGAACCTAACCTAATACTCCCAAGGATGATTGAGTAAAAACAATTTGAAAGTGAACAAAACAAAGCATCATCTTTCTGAAATCAAAAATATTTTTTTCATGACTTAAGAAAAGTAATAATATTTTTATGTATGTATATATTTGTGTAAAAATTTTTATATACAGATTTAATACAAATTACATGTTCTGAGCCTTTTAATACCCATTTCTTTAAAGTTTTCTGTTAGCTAGTAATTAAAGTACCTAGGTAAACAAAAGAACCTTCTAGAGGAACACTTTCTTTCTTTGCTGTTAAGATAACCTGATAGAGAATGTTGTTAAAGTCAGGGGTGGAAGTGGTCCATGTCAAAGGAAAACAAAGGAGCAGCTTTGCCCTGAGATGTGTGCTGTACTGCCAACTGCGTTTTCTGTCTGGCTGTAAGAGGCATCCTTCTGGCTAATACCAGCTGCACTGACTCTATGTTCTGAGCTTACAATTTTTACAATGATTCTACTGACTGTTCTATATGATTTGTTGTGTATACAGTGTGCCACTCCATCGACACAGGAGTAAGTGTATAAATAATTATTTGATTGTTCAAGCGTATAATTTTCTCGACAGCACCTAGAAAGAAGTCCACAGTAGAAAGGCCTTTTCAAAATTCATTTCCGTGTAAATTTTATTTTGAAAAAAAACTCCTTATATAAATACTATTCTCTTGAGATCACAGTGTCTGAAGAACTGTGGTCATAAATAAGTGATCATGTGCTATAAGAAGAAAATTCCACTTATTTTTATGTGAAGGAAAACCCAAGAGCTCATATTGGGAAATACTGGGGTTTAGTTTTAAGGGTTTCAGATGACATGTTTCATCATAAATGAATAAATAAATAAATAAGAATTTGGGAGAAAAGAAAAGATGGTAGATTATATCTACGTATTGCAATCTACTCCACATTGAGAGATTCAAAGAGCCTGCAAGGTATATGAAGATTATTCATATTAATGGACTATTTTATTAAGGTGCAGTATGATCAAAGGCCACAAAATAGCAGCATTCTGTCAGATACACAGTAGTTTATTGAAGTCTGATAATGCTGGAGGGCAAACGATTTTAGCCAAGTTACATTTTATTTGACTGCAGTCATATTGGTATCCATGCTAGGATGTGCTGTACACATTTTCATATACGTTGTTTTGCCAGAGAACACATTATGTTCTGTTTAACAGATATTGCCTTACTGATTTTTTTTTTAACTACTTCTAGGTATGTTGTAATGGGATTCTGCACGACAATAAACCTGGCTTCCAATGCTGCGAGGACAAGTACATTCCATTTATTCTTAATTCACCAGGTGTTTGCTGTGGTGGTCAGATACATGCTGTGCAACCAAAACATCAGTGCTGTGGTGGTTATTACACTAGGGTATTAGTAGGTAAGAGACATCTCCTTTCCACTGCTTCAAAGAAACAAACCAACCAAGTTTATATAGCTGTTAAACCAAGGAGAATGAAAACATAGCAATAAACGAGGGATTTATCAAGATTTCTAGGTGTCGTCAAGGCTTCTGTTCAGTGGCACAAACAATGAGAATTGCACTGACTTTGTCTTCTAAACACAGTTCTGTGTTTATACAAGAAAGGCTTAATTGATGAAACCTGATGATTGGGTCATTTCCCAGAGAACTAATTTATGCCAAACTATACTTAATTGCAGTAAGTGCTGCATAATGGGGAGGGCAGTTCTGCTTAATAGGAACACCATCAGGAAATTTAGTGGTGTGGTTTAGTTCTCTGCTTGACTTGACCCCATGTGATTTTTCCCTAGCCATGTCTTTTGTGGAACAATTTTTAGCATTTGGGGTGGATTTTATGGATTACGTCACTTTTACTTGTTTCTCCATTGTCTACTTTTTGTTTCTACCAAAGTTAGAGATCAAAGTACACATCTCACGTATATTATGTTTGCTGGAAATTTATCCTTTTCTTAAGGATGATCATACTCTAATTCTCAGAACTGCTTGGGAAGTTTGCCAAAACTGTGCTTCTGTCTATTGTCCAGAGTTTGGTTTTCCAGGTTGTTGGTGGGTTTTTGACAGGGAGAGGGGAGGAAAAGGGGGAGGAGAGCCCTTTCAGGGGGCAGCATTCAGAGCATATATCTCTTTGTAGGCAATTGTCAGGTCAGGAGCTAAAATGCTTCCATTACTCATGAGCTGGCACACATTCCCTAGGCTCAGAAATGCTTGAATTTTTGCCAACACATTCAGCATATCCCAAGTTCTGATCCTTTGAAAAGTAATTCATATATCACAATGTTAGAATGCTTTCCATGATGTCATCAGAAAAATGCTATCACATGGAAGGACCAGAGAAGAGTATTTTGCTGGCCTCATTAATCTCAATGTGCTGAAATGGAGAGATTATACTGTGACCTCTGTCCCCATCCAGTGGTCTATGTTAACTAGCTTAATGTTGTTTACATCAAGGAAGAAAAGCACAGTGAAACAAATTCTTATGTCTGAAAGTAGTTCTTGTTCAGTCAGCAGTCCATAAGCATGAAACGGTAAATGTTTGAACATGTTTTTTCTTTCAAAGTATACTTGCTGCATTCTCTTTTCCCGTACTCTAAAGGGCAGCAACATGAACAATGTTGGTCACTTTTTTCTTTTTAATTTTTATAAATATGCTAATAACCTCAAGCTAAATGTTAATGTGGGTCACTCTTTGATAAGGATAACAATTAACTGGTAAGACTGCTTGGTTGTTTTCAGAGAGAGAACGTTTTTGAGCCCAGCTTGGAATGGATCCCATTTTGAGAGGTTAATGAGAAGGTTACTGATCCTTTGTGTCTTATGTCTAATAGTTTTTTAAAAAAAACCCAGTTTTATTTCCAATAGATGTAAGCTACATTCTGTGTTTTAATACTTTCTCTGTGTAGCAACTAAATTAGATCCCGAGGAATGCAGGAAAATATGATGAAGTATCTAAACAGGTTATATCTATTATACTCTAAAAATTTGTTCTCATCTTTTTCTGTTTATTATTGACTTTATTTGATAAAGTTATTTATACAGGAAACACTCTAAGCATACATATTTCCCAGATGTTGTTTGGCCAGCTTGATAGCTCTAGATGTACTGAAGCACACTGGGCTGAAGGCATGAAGATTACAAATTAGGAAGGCAGGAATCGGTTACCGAAACAGTAGTGCACAAAGAATTGGAAACATCCATCCCAGAACTAAGATGGGAGGAGAAATTCTTAAAGCAGAGTGAAACAAATAATGCTACTACCACCCAGGCACCTCTGTGGCAAGGAATGTAGGGGGAAAGGAAAGCAGTGTTCTCCCTCATCTGTTACTATCTCATTACATGTTTATTTCTGACAAAAACTGTGTTGGGTTTAGGGCTCTTTGTCTGTAATTCTCAATTTTTCAGAGGAAAAGGACTTGAGATATTATTTGCAAGGAGAAAAATGAGTTTTAAAAATCAAAACACGTTTCTTTTATTAAAAATCAGAAATCCAAATACTTTAATCACCTCTATTACCCGTCTTCAATATCAGAAAAAAACCTCCCAAATGACATTTGAGCCACAGAAAACATTACAGCACAGAAAGACAATACAAAAGTGTTCCTTTCAGAACACTGGACCAGATCAAGTGCAGACACTAATGAATGAAAATTATTGCCATATACCATAATTTTTATATCTTATATAGCAGTATCTACTCCTTTCACAGCACGGTTTAGCCCAGCCCAGCCCACCACCATAGCATCTGGCTCATGGGCAGTCTTATCTTTAGGCCTTTTCTTGCAAAAAGTGGTGCTTTTGCTTAAGTAGCAGCCAAGCCCACTGATTGTGATTTATTGTGTGGTATTTAATTTTTAAAGTGACTTTAATCCTTAAATTCTTTGGGAGATGAAGTCCTGAGTGACACTGGAAAACTCTTCAACCAATGTGAATTAGTCCTTCAAAACAAGTCTAGAATTATTTTGGAGGAGACATGGAAATTTTTTGCTGAGAATAAGTAGGCTGACTTCTGTTAATCATAGCAAGAACAAACTCTCTTTACTGTGTAGCTGCTTCTACTTAAAGGTTTTCAGCTGTATAATTATTACATTTACAGAAATAATTTTGGTTGCTTTTCTCAGTTTGTCTGTGCCACGCTTGCATTTTGATATCTTACGGAATCTTGGCCCTGAATTCATAAATGCATGTGTGTTTAATTATTACAAATGAACATACTTTTATAGCATTCTAAAGTACCAAGTGATTCCATGCTTGCATGTGGAACGTTTTGTACATGAAGCTGCTAGTGTGTGAACCCAAACTGGCTGCTAGCAGATCATAGAGTCATTTAGGTTGGAAAGGACCTTTAAGATCATCAAGAGCTAAAAATGCATGAAATCTTTAATTGTATTCTTAAATTGACAGGAGAAGTATGTTGCCCTAACGAAGAGCAAAACAGAGTTTCAGTTGGAATTGGCGACTCTTGCTGCCAGGGAATTCCTTTCTCCACATCAGGCGATCAAATCTGCTGTGGTGGATCCCTCCACGACAGTTTCAATCAGCAGTGCTGTGGTGGAGAAGTCATAAGCGCAGACTTAATCTGTTGTGGTGATGAAGAAGAAGGGACTGCACACAGACCTCTCACAGGTAAAGGATAAGTTTTCAAAAAAAAAAGTGTCTTCATCTTTTTAAATCTCGTGGGATACTAACCATTCGACAGCGACACATTCAGCTTTAAGGTGTGTATGCCAATTTGTTAAAATGATGTTGCACTTTACTCACCTGTTCTGATAGACTGCAGAATGGTGAGCTTTCAATAACCCTTCTTTTTACCTTTGCCCCAAAGCTGCGGAGATAGGAGACAACAGAAAATTCAAAAGGAGTGCATGATCCTTTATTATACCAGTCAGGAAACAGGACTGCTCCCCTTTCAATGAGTAGAGCGGAGGTTAGACTTGGCCACCTTGTGCTCCCATGCATCCCAGTGCAGGGATTTTCCATTTGCTGTGGGGATGTGGGGTTAGTCACCTAGAAATTGAAGATTATGCTGCTATCTGCTTGGTGGTCTACGTCCTTCACTTGTGCATCTACACAGGGGTAAACCTGCTGCAGTTTAAAATTAACAAAACTCAATCCCCAGCACTAGTCACTTGTTCATCTGGCGTATCCCATCGATCCTTTGCACCCCATAGGAAATTACTCCACCACTCAGAGGTACAACCGGAACCCTACTTCCTCGTAAAGCATTCTGTGACTAGCTGCTGGCAGAGATTGGAGGTGTTATTACAAACCCTATTCAGGTATTTTCATGTGTCTTTTCTTTCCACAGTTATTAGACAAATTATATACCATCAGCCTTAGGCTTTCCCAGCCTCACAAAAAGACTTCAGAAACAATTGCAGTCTCAAAGGGGAGCCTGGTTTCAAAACACAGAAATAATGAAGGTTTAGTACCCAGTTCTGCTTGGTGTACAGAGATGAGTGATGCAGTGCTTTCACCATATGTGTGCCAGTTTTGAGCCTCTAGTTGTGCAACTAAGGACCTTAATATATAACTCAGAATGCAGACCTGAAGGCTGAACTCCTCCTTCCCAACAAAATGAGCTCTATCTTCAGTTTATTTTTCGTATTCACTGGATCCCTCAGCCACTGTGGTACTAGGAGTACCCTATGTCTGCGTTGACTGTCAGGAAGGGCTAAGCAGAAGAGACATTGCAATGCTTTCTGTGGTTTCTGTGCTGTCCTGCCCTTCCAGTGGTGAGTCATAGCGTGTATGCTGTGAACAGCACCGCTTGCAGGATTTTAGCTCCCCCTCACCGTGATCACTAATTGTGCCTGATCTACAGCATCTATGCAGGGCTCACAACACCAGCTCTGAAAAAGGCCCTCTTGCATAGCCGTGCATTGTGTGGCTCCTACAAGACGGGGCTGGCTCATAAAACATCTCTTTATGTACTTTATTACTTAAACTCTTTTATTTGCCTGCAGGAGCCCTTTAACAAAATCACATTGAATTGACTTTCTCACACCAAATCAAATCTCCCTGGTCCCAGTTCAGTTGTCTTTGTCAATATGTATTTTATAAATGGAGTGAATTAACAGATGCTGTTGGAACAGAACTGCTGGGGTAGCGTTTATGTTTTTACTACTCTCTCTGGGCAGATGAGTTGTGTAGGAGTGTAATACAGGTATCTTGGGATGAAAGTTATGTTCTTCATTTCAGTATATATGTATTCTTAACAGTTTTTTTCCTTAAATATATATATTTAAAAAACCTTTATACCCATCTTTTTAAAATGTGGTTAGCCTATAGCGCTCTATCATTTACACCATTTTTCTTGAGAATGGGTCTGAATGACATTTTTTTGGCTGTTAAAAAAGAAAACAGTGGCTTTTTCATCACTCACAGGTTTTCTGTGAGGACTTTATGCTGCAAGCCAGCATACAGCTGAACACAAATACAGGTTTGAAAGATGAATTAGCACCATAGTTGAAAAGAGAATCATATTCTTTTGCATTAAGCATAGAATAGATTGTGGTTTCTTATCATATCATATACATCATGCTCAATAGGTTTTTGCTTAATTTCTTGGAGTAATTCAGCCTTGCTAAATAATGAAAATGCACAAGCCAGGCACAAGAATCTACCTGTTCCCTATCCCTATTATTATGATTCTAATGGAAAAAATGCTCTCACATAAAAACATAATTTACTTATCATTGGCAAATGGAGACGTAGAATTTTGCAAGAATATGGTAATTGGAAAGCTGATCTCATTGTCTGGAAGGGGAAGAGGTAACATGAGTGGCTTTATGCAAAAGCTGAAATGCTTCTGAAGCTCTGTTTTGTAGTCGGCAATGAATGCTATGGTTTAAAGATATGACAACAATTTAAAGCTTTTGTTTGGGAGTTTTAGTTCCTTGAAAAAAATCAGACAAGAAATACATGACAACGAAAGGTGCAGGTGTTGTGCACAGCCTTACTGTTGCATGACCAGTTTGTAAGCAGCGTGCTTCTGCAGAATCTAGACCCAGGTTCACACTGAATATTGGTTTAAGGGGATGAATCATAGAACCTTTTCATTTGCCATTCTATACCTTTTTCGGAGAGTCTGTCCTACAAAAAGAGCTGTTGTGCCCATCTCACATTAATCTTTTTGTTACTGTTGGTTTTGCTTAATTTCTATTTTCTTTGGTTTTATTTTTCACCCCGTGTTGGCCTTATTTAGTGGGGTGACCATAGAGACATCTACTGGCAAAGCCTGGCAGTGATGCCATTGCACACACGCGTCCTGAGCCCCACTGCTGCAGTGTGATTATCCAAAGTTGACTATTTCTGGCTATAGAGGATAATGTCAGCTAAAACCACTCTTGGATTTTGTCTTTTGAAAAAACAAACCAAACCAACCAACCAACCAACCAAAAAAAAAGCAGAAATAAAGAAAGAAAATACCAAAAGCTAGTAAAATGCCACTATACTGACTTCCCAGACTCATGAAAGATGATGCTTTGTACTGTTGTGGTTCCTGATCTGTAATAGTTGCAATACCCACATGTAAGCCAAGGATTTTTGGAGTAGTTTGCAATGTACACTGGCTCTGTATTTTGTTGATCCTCTATTCTGGCTCCAAAGGCTAAGCCTTTTAATACTCATTTTTCCCTTTTGAAAGCATTGGTTTTGCAGCTTTACTACATTAGTAATTCATCACTCAGCTATGTTTGTAAATTTTTTCAGTTGCTGGGGATGAACATGAAATAATTGTTGACAGAAATCACTGTTAGCAGGAAGTGTCTTTTCCAGCCCATGGATTTTCTTTTTGCTGTAATGCATTATGTGGCTATGAAACATAAATACATAAAGTATGACACACACATTCCAGTTGATTTACAAACAAATAGTTTGTATTTTGGTATTTTGCTGAATTCAGCAAAAGATTATAGGAATTTCTGGACCCTTAAGCAATTGAAGAAAGTGATTTTTAGAAGGCAAATCAATCCATCAATATTACATGGTCCTATTTTGTTTTTCTTGGAGCATATTTAAAATTATACATTTGAGGTGTCAAGGTTCAGGAGTCAAGTGCTACATGTGATAAATTAAGCAAAGGTCAGAGGCTATGCAATGCAGTTTCAGAAGATTGTCTACCTCTGCCTTTGCAGCTCATTCATGCTGAAGTGATGCACTATGGGAATTACTACCAAACTCTGCTCTGCAACATCTGCTCTCCCTAAGTGAGTTAGTGCACGTCAGACATCTTTATGTCAGAATATTGCAGTGATGGATGCAGTCTTCAGAAAATGCTGCATAAAAATCTGGTGTGCCGTTCTGGCCATTAAGTGAAATTACTATTTAAATTAATGGCGCTGTCACAGTTTATCTGTGCAAAGAATGAACGCTGATTAGGGTATTAAGTAATTAGCAATTTATCACACTGGAACAAGGTTGATAATAATTAAAGAAGTAATGGTTTACCAAAGAAACTAGAAAGGGAGTCACTTCTTGTTATGTGAGTGAAATCTTGGCTGAAAAATTTAATTCAGTTAAACAAAGATGAGGTTCGCAGTGAAAGAATATAGCCTTGTTTGTTTCAGTAGAAAAGCAGTTCATTATCAAAATTTTAGTTTGCCTGTCAAAAGTCCCTTGGGGCTGTCTGAGTTGCTTATTAGTATTGAATTGAGTCATTTTCTGCATTAATTCTCTACTTAAAATTGGTAGAATCCTAGAACAATTTGGAAAAAGGGTGTGAACAGGAGGAAATATTTACCTCTTGGAGAGCTGGTGATCACAGTTTGATTGCTGTGAATAGAACCAGCCCTGAAAACGGGTAAAGTATGCAAGTAACGTCATTTGTAGTCATTCTGGTGATTGGAATGAAATGCTCTGAGTGCTTTAGCGGGATCGTACCCTTAAAGAGTAATTTTCAGTATGTATGACTTCCTAAGAGAGATTTGCTGCAATAAATGGCAGTGAGAAAAGTAGCCCCTTCTGCATGTGTTTTAAATGCCTACATACTACAGAAATTATGTCAGGTACAAATTACTTTGTAAGTGTAGAAAGTATATCACAGCCCTGGTTTTGTGTGTATCTTTCTAGATGAATTAGTAATAACATTTATTTCATTGTCAGTTATAAAGGTGTTTGTAGCATTTGGTTCAGAGTTAAAATTTACCCCTTTCTTTAAATGGTGTGAGGCTCAACACGAGTATTTTTCAGTTGCAGAATAATTCGTGTGTATATATGGACAATTACACTGGTTATGATGAGCTTTTAATTTTAAAATAAAATAATTTGAAATAGAAGAAAGACAGTGGAATTAATTTTGGCAGCTTATCAAATCCACTATAGAAATGCATGTTATATTTAGATATTAACTTCCTAAAGAGTAATTCTCTGTGTTAGATGACTGAAGCATCACTGTGGGTATTTGGCAAGTCACCCCTTTAGTTTTACGTACCTAATATGAACCCCCACTTTAAAAACGTAATGTGAAACATTCTGGAATACTAAGATGCAGTTTTGGAAGACTGCCCATGTGAGGGGGCCATGAATGAGACCTGACTGGAGAGTACACGGAGCAGCTTTCTCAATTTCTACATTCTACAGGAAATTTTCATCAACAGTCTGGCTTCGACCTGCTATGCACAGTACCTTGGTATGGTATTTCATAGCAAAGGTTCTTACAAAGTTCAGCAGTGGTGTAGGTTGGTTCTAAGGGATCTCTGTTTATTCCTCTAATTCTTGATTATTTTCAATAGGTCTGGAAGTCAGGACACTTACTTCAGTCACCTCATGTTCGAATTTAATCTCACTTTAGCTAAATCTGGGAAATTCCAGATGCTGGTGGTTTTATGCCAAGCTAGATTGCATTCTGAGCTTTCTCCTTTCTTACCTATTTATTTATTTACTTACATTTCATATTCAGATATTTTTGTTTGTTTGTTCCTTTCAGGGATGTTCTGTTGTGGGCAGGAATACGTGAATGAGTCAGATACCATATGCTGCTCAGGTTCCAGTGGTGAGTCCCTAGCACATGTTAGAAAGAATGACCAAGTGCCAGTAAAATGCTGTGAGACTGAACTTATTCCAAGGAGCGAAGAATGCTGTAATGGAGTTGGATATAATCCTTTGAAATATGTTTGCTCTGACAAGATTTCAGCTGGAATGATGATGAAGGTAATTGATAGAAAATCTCTCGGTAGCTCTGATTTGACGATGGAAAGAGAAATACACTGTTCATAACTATTTTTCTAAAATAGGAATATAAAAACTCTTGTGTGCATTATTCATTTTCACATTACATCCATATTAATACCGAATGAGTTCACCATGATTGATGTTATTGCAATGAATTCTAAAGGAATTAATAATGATTAGCTGCCTCTGTGAAGTGTTGCCCAGCACTTCAGATTAGTACGGTGGCTAAAAGCTGGCATACTAACAAGACTGACATGTATAGCCAGTTCCTGTTCTGTGACCACTGTTCCTGGTGATGTTCCTTAAGTGGAAATTAAAATTAAAGTGGCCAGTTCTGAAGTATAAAAATGCTATTACATTTCAATTTAGGCAGGCAGTGTGACATAGATTCCCCAACTTCCTAAAGAAAATATAAATAAAAATAAAGCAATTGATATTTTCTTGATGGACTTAAACCTCATCCTGCAGAAAACCACTGGTAATCCTGGCATAAATTTCAGCGGTACTAGGATAGGTCCCTGTATAACTTTTAGCAACAATGAGGTTATTATATTTTTAGTGCCTTTTGTGCCTACTGAATTATATAGTTTTAATTTCATTCTGTTTTAATGTAAGAGTAAACCAAGCACCATAAAGGCTAATTCCGTATTTTCTAAGAGTGGCCAGTATCAGCAAGAGATGATGTGGCCAAACTTTCAAAGCTGCAAATTCTTGCAACTCCGGTTGAATTCAATATAAATCTTCAAGAATTAGCATCTTGGTGTTATATGTAAGCTGTAAAAATATTGTCAGCTGTTATTGCGATTTTTGTTTAAGAACATGAACATTTCAGAGGATGGTAATCCTGGTTTTATATACATATATTCTTTTATATAGAAGTATATTTATATTTCAAGAGAGGGAGAAAGTACATGAGAGAGAAAGAGGATTGGATATTGTCCATTCTACAATATGGAAATCATGTAGATATTGTGGAATTGTGGAATCACCAAAGTAAAAACAGACCCCATCCTGCCACATACAGGTGTTCCTGTATCCTTTGCATTCATCTGCTAAGTTAATACAGAAATATTTCTTCCGTCTTCTCCTTTTCATGTCAAGGTTTTCATGTAATTTCATTTTCAGGCTGAATAATTTTCTCCTAGAGAAAACCCAAGTTTTGTGATGAGTCAGCTACAGTTCCTCAATGCATTGTATTGGTTCCTACAAGGCAAAAAATGGCTGTGAATAGGTTAATGAATTCTGGTAGATAACATGCTAGATCTATGCCTTGGGTATAATGTGTAAACAAAGGAAGCACTTTGTATTTCATTTACCTGCGGTAAAAAAGAGATAGCAGTACTAGCTTTCTGTTATGTACAGATTTACTAACATTAAAAGCACTGATATTCTGCGACATATTCTGGAGCTACTTTTTCTGTAAATACAATCCATCTATATCCTACATCCTATATTGATATCTATCACACTGTAATGTTTGTGAAAGTGCCAGGTTTGGGAAATTAAATTCACTGAAGTTCGTAATCAGCTAATAAACTAATTTCAGAGGATGAATTATGGAAGCATTAGGTATAATGTTTGTTTTCCCTTCTAAGGTTTGTAGCCTGATGGACAGAAATATTTGTAGCAAATATTGCAGTACATTTCTTCCTGCAACAACCTATATTTTATGAGAATTATTGCTCTCTAGCTTATGGTTTGGCAAAAATATTATTTCATGAATTTTAATAGAAACTTGTGGAAGTTCAGTGTATATTTCTGTTTCTGTGAATTGTTCTTTATGGGTTAAACCTTACATCTGCGTCAACATTTGCAGAGGTCCTCTTATTGCAGTCAAACTGCTGTTCAGGAGTGATGTGATAGAGGACACGATTTATGTAGCCCATGGATAAGAGCTCTCAGCCTTGAAAGCTGCCAAGGAATTGCGCAGAGCCCTCTGGTGTACTTGGCAAGCTGCGTGGGGCTGGGAATCTGCTACTGATTTGCCCCGGGGTATTGGTCTTTGCCAGAGCAGAATGTTCAAATTCTCAGGTAAAATCCCATTCTCATTTGATTCAAGACTCGTCTGTTTTCAAAACCCCAGCCATCTGGGCTTCCAGTGGTTAAAATTTGTGACTTTTTCATCCAAGGACCCTAACAACAACAAAAAAATATCTGTTTCTTTTAGAAAGGATTATAAAAGCATTAATGATCAAAGACGGCAGACAGGCCAAAGGCTGAAAGGATCTCCCATCGGCTAGAAATACCAATTTATTCAATGTGATTGCCTGATTTGTATGTTGCATAAAGAAAAAGAAATACTAATGGAAGCATTTGTAAAGAAAGGAAGATGTGGTAAAATTATTAAAAATGAATATGTATTCCTTAGGTACAAGAAGAATGCAAGGCGAATGTCCTTTGCCCTTTGTCTATGGTGGCAACAGCACATTGTGGAAAGTGTGACTTTGATCCTAGGGAGAATATCTGTGCATGGATAAAAGGTTCACAGAGTGTTACTGAAAAGGAGATAAAAGAACATGTGTGTCCAGCTGAAGAGGAGACTGTCTACACGGGAAGTCCAAAGCAGTATTCATTTACCGGTAAGGAAAAGTGACATATCAGATTGGTGATTTGCTGATGTATTTGATTCACTCTGGAGAAAAAGATGTCCTGGATGATATCATGTATTCTAATTAAATGTAAAGCAATTGTAGTGAAGTACCATTGTTTAAGAAGTAATCTGTGAATCAAGACCGAATCTTCAAAGAAATGAAATGAGTAGCAAGAAGTTCAGTGAATGCATAAGGCCTAAACTTGCTTTCGCAGAAGTTGATAGAATTATTGATATATCAGAAAATGTCCCAGACTAAAAGAACTTCCGTATCTACTTGTCTTTAAACACAGAAATAGTCCCATAGGCACAGGAAAAAAAACGTAAAACATTATTTTGTATTTTCGTAAGACTGAGATGATCCATACGTAACTTTTTTTTTTTTCTAGACCTGAACCTTGAACCTTTTATCACATATGAGTACAGGGTGGCTGCTTGGAATAGCTATGGAAGAGGCTTCAGTGAAATTAGCAGAGCTATCACTAAGCAAGATGTGCCACAGGGTGTGCGTCCACCAAAATGGGCCAAAGTGGATAATCGGGAAGATATGATACTTCTGAACTGGGAGGAACCACTTCAACCAAATGGTATTCACATATGTTAAAAGAAGAGTATGTTCAATCATTCAACTGACAGTGTTCCAAAAACCAAAACATTTCCTAATTGATCACTGACACTGAAATATAGGTATTCTTAAACTCTGCGAGAAGAATTTTCTCTAGGTCGATATAGTTTTCTTTCCAATTAAAAGTAGTCTAACTTCACAGAAGACAATTTAGTATGTCTCTAAGAAGTGCCCAGAAGCCTCTTTTGAGAACAGTTGTAATAATAAGTGGCAAATTTGATCAGAAAAATCACAGTCATGTTACAAAGTATTTGGGGATTTGGAGGTGGGGGTGGTGATGCTCATGTTTCTTTCAGGAAATCTTGCTTATGATCTTCAAACAGTGAGAAAACTTGGAAGAACTCGCTTAATAAAAATTGAGATCTACTAGAAAGTTGATGTGGAGGCTGAGGAAAGTAGCTGGTAATTGACATTAGCAATTTACGCAGGATGATTGTCTGTTACAGTGGTCACCTGGAGATTTCATGTAATATTTCCCATGTGCAGAGTAGCTTATTATGGTATACCATCACACAGGATTTCTCAGCTAGTAAAAGAGTAAACTTCCTTTCTGCAACAGGTCTTATTATTCACTATATCATTCTCCGAAATGGAATTGAGCATTTTAGAGGAACAGAAATGAGCTTCACAGACACGAGTGGTGTCCGGCCATACCAAGAATATTCCTACCAGCTGCGAGCCTGCACTGTTGCTGGATGCACAGACAGCAGCAAGGTTAGTGAACTGGTCTTTATGGAACTGGTGCCAGAAATTTATCAGCCAGTGTGGTAACATAAAAATGCTTTTGGAAAGGTGTAATTTGAAGACATGTTGATTATTGAGTGAGTAAGTGAAAAACATCAATAATCTTATTTGGATTCAACTACCAGCGGGTGATTATTTGGAACACAAAGGTTGGTACAAGCAAGAGGAAGAAGAAAGCACTATCTCAGTCTTGGCAAAGCTGAAATTGCACTGTAGGAACTGATATTTGTTAAAAAGAAAGCTGTACGTGATAGAATAGAGTAAGGAATATTAAAATGCACTTTCTCTAAGCCTTGAAATTAAATCTTTGCTTCTCACTAGGAGGTCTGTAGCCTCTTCTTCCTTGGTGTTTTAGTTTATCTGCTTTAGCTCTAGTCTATCAATTTGTTCAACAACCTTCTTATTCTGAGCCTCCTTCCACTATATTACCCTTCACTGGCTTTCCATGTCTGCACCTGCTTCAGGCTTTACACTTGCTTTGTGTACAACCTGCCTCTGCTTCAGTTTTAAGCAAACAGAATCGCTTCCCTCCCTTTGCCACTGCTTCATTGTCTTTCGTATTGCTTTGAAGCACAGATGTCTTTTACTAGCACTACTATTTAACCAGCTAGTTTCTATTCTGCAAAGTACCTGCCTTATTCAACATTTGGAAAAACTATTTCTTAAGTGACCTCTTTTTCACAGTAATATCCTTGCCTCTAAGAAAATGAATGTCTAGAACTGCAAGCGTAAGATCTGTGGGGCAGAGGTGGGAAATAATGATTGTGCTTTGTAATTAAAGTATCTGTGGGATTTAAAAGTTGGATTTTTTTTCCAGGGCTTTAACTGTTTTTCTTATTAGCACAAATCTAAGTCAGAACTATAAGAAAAGAAACACAGATGCAGAGGAATGGACATCGGTGCATAGTCCTCTACCTGCACACACAGCTGTGGTCTGGAAGCTACGTAGGCACAGTTGCTGCAACCCTTGGTCTGAGCTAATAAATTCTGCTTATTTCACTGGCCTGTAATTAAGGAGTTTACTGTTGCAAACACTGAAGTCTGCAAGTAGGGACTGATTCCACCAAATGCACTAAGACAATATATTATAGAGGGCACATTTTATATTTACAGCATAATATAAATACTTTATGGTGGTAATAACAGAAAAAGAAAAGTGGTTCTCAAAAAGAAAAAGGTCTGACTCACTTATTAAACCAGTGTAATTTCGAAAGGTCTCTGTAGGAGATGGTAGAGATGTGTCAATAGAAAATTGGCTTTTTCCCTTTTCTTCTTTTTTAGTGGAAAGAGCTTAACAAGTGCAAAGTAATTCTAGCTTTAAAAATCTTTGGTTTCCTTACAAAAATATGGAGTTGCAAATAACTACAATAGAGTTCAGATTGCATGGGATATATGGAGGCTTAGCCCCATGTTTACGGGTGCTTAAAATATATGAAATCAGGCAGTTAAAATGCAGAGACACTGACAAACCATATGGAAGAGAGTTATCAAGAGTTTTCAAGCAATACAGTTTTTGTTGTTTCACCCTGTGTAGCTAAAACATGGTGAACCTGTTGTGATAAATTGTAGACATAGACTTATGTAATGTATTCAAGGTCAGATTTCATTGTGAAAAAGGAGGAAAAAAGTAACTAGTTCTGCAGACCCTTGGTAATGATATGCCAGCACAAACAACATTTTAAAACAAAAGTGACATTCTCATTGATCATGGTATCTAGTGTACTATTACATTAAATTGCTGTTTAATTCATATGTCTTCAGGTAGTTGCAGTCACTGTCCAAGGAGTCCCAGAGAGCGTTCAGCCACCAGAAGTCAGTGCTTTGAACTCAACAGCATTACATTTAAGCTGGATTGCACCCAAGAAACCAAATGGTGTCATCAGAGAGTACCAGATCAGTCAAGTAGGGAAAGGACTTATATACACGGATGCTGGAAGCAGAATGCAGCACACAGTATCAGGTAAGGAGGCAGAGCTCTCTGAGAGGCTAATGTCCTGTCCTTAAGACAGACGACAGTATTAATATATTAAAAATGCTACTTGTCAGTAACTTTTAAATCCCCAGTACTGCACACTTTAGAATGCTTTATCATACTTTACGTATCTTGAATCCACTTTTTTCAATCTCTTATTTCTGGCTGCTGTTTGTTAAAATATTAATAGATTTAATTTCAAAATTTTAAAATAAATCTGTCCAGCTCAATTCAAGATGCAGGCATTGTGGTGTTCTCGAGGTCCCAGATATTCTGTGTAGGCTTGCCATCCCTTCTGTGTATCTGAAAGAAGCTTTAGTCAAGGGATTTTGGGGGGAGGTTTGACTCGGACCACAAGTGTATTATTTTCACATATTCAATTTTTTGTTATATTTGAATGTTACACTGAAGCAAAGTTATTCTTAGACATGTTTCTGTTGAACACAAGATGGGAACATAAGCATTCTGGGGTATCTTTTTTCACTCTTTGGCCTCAGGTTGCTTATCAAATTCTTATATCTATGATTTTTAGGAACTCATCAATACGGGGTTTTTTTCTTCTTTTTTTCCATCTGAGTAGGAAAGGTAGAGATTCATGTGTTATACACACACCATATGATAGCAACCTAAGGAGTAGAAGCTGACTTAAAGCACATAAAACCTGTACAGTATATATGGCAAAGCACGAGTCCTGAGTCAGAGTGGTTCCCTTAAAAGAGTGTCCTTGCTGTAGTCACTCACAGAGGAGTAAAGGATTGCTCTTTCTCTTTGACAGTATCATGCTCAAGTGTGAAATTAATCAACTGTGTATTATGCCTGTCTCCATATCCAGTGCTTCTGGACATGAGATATTACTAGAGTGTGCCAGTTGGTGGTATGTGTTTTAGAATTGCTGGCGTAATTTTATACTGTAAAGAACACCTACCAACAAGGAATGGTTTCTCAAACCCATTGAAAAATACTCATGCTCCTACTTCCTTCCCAGAAGGCAGTTATTTTAATGCAAACAGTACTGGTTCTCTTACCAGTTGGAAGGGAAAGAAAATGAAATTCCCTTCAGAGAAACAAGGATCTTTTTTTCCTTTAGTGTACCTGTTCCATTCAGTAGCTGTACAATGCTGCCGTGTTAAGGCAGCAGTGAAATAAGTGATTGCTCCTCCTGACAGTCACAATCAAATCTTGTGCTGTTTTCTGCAGGAGCATCCTTGGGTAATAATGTGGAATTCGTGGCAGCGATTTAGCAATATGGATAATTATTGCTTTCTAAATTAAAAGAATAAGATAAAAAAATCAATTTATTTATACGTAATCCAAATGTTTGAACTGTTGTCTTATTTGCCATGGATGTTTTGTTTTTCCCCATCTTCCTTTTTTTACTTTTTTTTATTTCCCCAAAAAACCTGTCTGCTTTTCCCTGAGCAACAGTTGAACATTAATGAAGCTGTCGCATTAGTATTTCTTGAGACTTTGAATCTAGGGTCTTGCACATAACAGACGAGAAGGCTAGCACCTTGCCACTGCACCATTGTCTTGGTGCTTATTTTTAATTACATCAAAGCTTTGGAAACATGATCCCACAAATGTTTTGTGGGAATAGTGGTGAATGTGCTCATCATGTGAAATCCATAAATTGCTTATAATCCTCTCAAGATGTTAAAAAAAGCATTAAGTAATTGAAGACAGGAAGTCCTCAGTTAATTATTTAGAGGTGTTATCAATGCTTTAAGCAAACTGAAGCATTTTCTGCTATCTCACTGAGTTGAATGCCACTGGGACCTAGGGGCAGCAGCCATCATCTTCTCATATTCTCTAATGCAAACAGCACATGGCAGCTTGTCAATAAAAGACCTTTTTATATCATTTATTACTGAACACTTCCACTACCCTGTACAGAACAATTTGGATGACAGTTATGGCATTGTTTCACTTTGTGTTACTACTACTTTACAAATGGGCCTGCTAATGGTTTGCATGAGGGGCCAGGAAGAGGGTAAGACTGAAGAAAATAATTAGGGGAATTGTAAAAGAAAGCTAAGAGTGCCCTCTTCAGCAGCAGCAGCAGGTGGGTTTATCACAAAGGTTCTTCTCAGGTCCCCCTTTTAATTACACTGAATATAATATTCCGAGTAAGAGGTTTTATTGAGAATTTGTAGGAACAATCGTCTTTAGGTAAAAGTCAAGGAAGATCATTGATGCTTTTTTTTTTTTTTTAGTAAAAGAAACAATATTAATAAATACTTTATGACTGAACCATTTGGAATTCTTTCATCCTAACATATTCTCCGTTTCAGGGGAGTGAAAACCGAAGAGATACAGGAATGTTGTCACTGGTCAACTCTGTCTCCATGCAGCACTGAATCATTAGTAATATTTATCTAGAAGAAATTCTTTGGGGTGGAGGGGTTGTGTGAGGCTGTGGTCAGCAATCTGACATCCTCCTGTGTAAAATTCCCATGGCAGGGCCCAGGAGCATTATCCTGGGAGCTAATTACTGACCTTGCTGGAGCCATACCCGCAAATGGAGACAAACAGAAACAGAAAGAATTGATTTGGCTAATAGAACAATGCATTCTTAAAAACCCACTTGTTTACAGCCTTTTGACAAATGGCAAATGCTGCAATAACAAAATAGACTGCTAAGTTAAAAAAAAAAAAAAAAATTAAAAAAAACCCCACAATAATAGACCGAAAAAGAAAAGAAGTATCCTCTAGAGAACAATCAAGTAGAGAAATTGGAAAAGCAAAATGCTGCTTATGTTTCAAGATTATCTTACTTGTTATTTTTATTATTAATCACATACATAGATTTGCACAGAGCTTTCCAAAGCATGCATAAGACAAGGAGTTTAATGCAAAGCTTTAATAATCTAGGTAAAAATCTGCTGTGACTGCTCCATGTATGACTAGAGGTTTCAGGTATCAGAATTTCACCAATAAATTTAGTGAAACCATGTGCTCCTTTTTTAATGCTCATTTTTCTCTTTAAAGTGTAGTTGTAAATGAGTATTGCTTTATTATGCATGTTTCCTTTAAAAGTGAACATGACTCCCTTTAGGGGAATTCAAGTAATTTGTTGCCACAGTAATCTTTTCTATCCTGAAATGTTAAATACTTGGCTTTCCTCCATGCCTTTGCCTCTCTCTAGCCTGCAACTGTCATTTTCTCCCTTCTTACTTTTATACACACTGTTCAGACCGTACAACTCCCTGACACGAGGCTGTGGGCTGGTGTGGGTCGGTCTCTTCTCCCAAGTAACAAGCAACGGGACAAATGGAGATGGCCTCAAGTTGTGCCAGGGGAGGCTTAGATTGGATATTAGGAAGCATTGAAACAGGCTGCCCAGGGAGGTGGTGGAGTCACCATCCCCAGGGGCATTTAGAAGATGTGTAGATGTTGCACTTAGGGACATGGTTTAATGGTGGACTTGGCAGTACTAGATTAATGGTGGGACTCTGTGATCTTAAAGGTCTTTTCCAACTTAAATGATTCTATAATTTGGTTACAGCCAGGGCTGTCCCTCTGAGTCGTCTCTTTCTTTTCTCTCCTTCATGTCTTGTTCAATTCATTAAGCAGCCTGCATGTCTTCCATTCAGTGTTTTACCTTTCTAAATAATTGTTGCTTATTCTTTCTCTCTATTTTTCTAATATATTTTAATTAAAATGTCTTCATACTGGCTATAAGCAAGGATTTGTTTACAAACAAAGATCTTGCCTGGACTTCTTTTCTTGTCACAGAATTGCATTGTAATTGGAGTAATTACAGCTAGGTGCATGAGCTACATCAAAACTACGTGATTAAGGTCACAAAGCCACACACTTAAAAATTGACTTGTATAATATGTATGAATTGACCTGTATAATCCTAATTCAGCCTCTTTCACACAAGCAGTCTGCATTACACGGTAGTGTAGTCATGCATTTGTACGTAGGGTTACTGCCTCATTCAGGCTACAAGCTATGCAGGGGAAGAGTAAAATGGATAAAAAAGAAAAAGAAGAGGCTCCTGTATGTAGGATTGATGCCTCAGCTTCTGCTCTCAGCTTTTTCTGTGTTTGGTAGGTGTATTCCTTCTCAAAATCTCAGTGTAGATGGGCCTATTTCCACTCCGCATGTGCCCAGAGCTAAATTTCCTTTCTGCTCAGCAGAAGCCAGGGGGGCACAAGCCCAAAGTTTTGTGTGAATGCAGAGCACAGCGAGGGAGGCGAGAAGGATGGTGCCAAGCCAGAGAGCTAAAATGTGGGTTGCTGAGGGGCTGGCAGCATCGCCCACCGAAGGGAAGGAAGAAGGGGCAGCATCCCGGGAGATGGGCCGCTGGCAGCACGCAGGGTGGCCTCGCTGCTGCAGCACGCTCCCACATCAGCTCCCTGCCACTGCTGCCAGCCTCTCCTGGGCTTCCCCCAGCCCTGCTCGCAGGCCTGGGACCCCAGCCCAGCCCAGGACCTCAGCCCGGGACCCTGTCCCGGTCCAGCCTGCTGCCCTCAGTCCCTGCTCGCAGCTGTGAGGAGAGACCGTCACATCAAGGCAGTTGGCTTCTGTTGTCCCGGGCTTTCACAGCAGCTCAGGCTGCAGTACTGAGGAATGCACATCGCAAGCTTTCACAGCTTGACACAACCATGTCTTCATTTTCCTGGCACCCCACCTGAGACCTGAGGCCTGAATTTTGTCCAGCTGAAGGCACCAGTTATGCTTAGATATATAAAGTTTTCCCTAACACCAGGTCCTCTGGCAGCCAGGTCCCCACCATCCTAAATGGCCTCCTGGCAAGTCCAAGGAGATTTTAGTTTCTCTCAGTCTTTTTGAACCAGCATCCTGTTTCTGAGAGAGATAAATCTATCTTTCTTATATATATTATTATTCTGGTACTGTATTAAGCCATTTGCAATGCTGAGATGATTGGTGTTAGTAAAGCAACTGTATGCTCTAGGGGTGGACACCACAAAAAAATCTGTGTACAGTTGGGCAGACCAGAGACCACACGTTGGGGGGAATTTTGGATAGGACTGTGCCACAGAGCCTCTATGCAGAAGGTGTGATCTGTATCCTACAATGTCCTAATGCTGGGATTTCCTAGTTTATGAGTGTTCAGTTTTGCAATCTTAGCATTTTCAGAGCTTTTGTGTATAATTTGCTGCTTGTTGTTGTGCTGTTTGATCCCTTTACATTCAGGAACCTTGTTTTAACGTGTTACGAGATGTTAACAAGAGGGTCCTTGAAAGCATGCGAGGGAAAGGTTTTCAGTGTCTGACAGTAACATTTTTAAGATCAACTTTAAGAAATACCCAAACAAGTAGTTTAGCGAAGACCCTGTAACCTGCGCTGGACCATGCTCTCTGAGAAGTCTGATCAGCAGTTAAAGCTGAACTCTGAGATGTTCCAAAATAGGCTTGCAGACATCTGCATCTTTAATGATTTAACTGTAAGAAGCCTTTAATAGGTGTGCAGAAATGGCTATTTTAAAAGCTTCGTTTCTTAGCAAAATTTTAGATGCAATTTCATGAGGAGCCCTAAAGTCAAACTCTTAAGCTGCAGACACCTTGATGTCAAATCTGAAGTCATTGACACACAGCACAAGGATGTTTGAAATTTTCCAAGGAAAGGTCAATGTATTCTCTTTTAGTCTCATTCAAGGAAGTCCAGCATAGAAAGTTTGAGCTGAAAAAAGTTCTTAAAATATTACAAGTAACTAAAATTAATATGCTGTAATGGGGAGGGCTTGGTTGTCAGTCCTGCTTCTAACTGCTTGTAGCATTTATAGTAAATTTTGTAACAAATACGGTAAAATAGGAGTAAAAAATGAACAAATAGAAGTTGGGAAGGGGGCAGGAAGAGAGTATCTTTGGACTTGTCTGCAATATAGTAGAAAATTTCATGTTCAAGTTAAGAGTATTTTATCTTTTCTTATTGTTGCAAATATGTTTGTAATAAATTTTCAAAACATTACAGGCTCTTCAGCTTTTCAAGTCCAAAGCTCTAAGGAGTGACACTTTTAAGTGCTTATTTGTTGGAAAACTTTGGACTTCTGTGGTCATTACCAGTGATGGAGATTCTATCTGTGTCAAGAACGTTTAGGCGCTTTCCAGTTAATTTTTAACCATTTTGTACAGGCAGAAACATAGGTTAAAAAACCCAATGAAACAACAAAAAAAAACCCAAAAACAAAACAAAAGCTTGGAGACTGGGTAAATTTTCAACAGTAATCTGGGCTGAGATCTGCACTGTTATTACTACACTGCAAGTGCCATCTAAGTTAATTGCTTTGACGCTAATTCAGGTATGTCTATATGAGGGGCTTCCATAGATCCATTGCAGCATAGATATGCATTCAATCTAAATTGATTTGACAGTTCTTTTAAACTAATAGAGGATATATGTCTAAAATAGTAAGAATTCACCATTTTAATATTATTCAGATGTAAAATCAAAATAGCGCATATGCCAAAAATATAAAAAAGTTAACTGTAAGTCCAGTAACTCTCTATGTAGTGATACAATTCATGGGGTGCCTGATGTCAGCGTTTTGGTCTAACCTCCGTTTGCTCTTTCTAGGTCTGCAGCCGTACAGTAATTACAGCTTCATACTTACTGCATGCACATCTGCTGGATGTGCTTCTAGCCAACCACATTCAGGTCAAACTTTACAAGCTGCTCCTCATGGTAAGGGAAAAAGACATTTTTATAGAACAGCAAAGGGATAGTCATATGGGCTTGTATTTTCTGATGGTTGAACAAGGTGCAAAACTCCACTGTCATCCATCAAGCTATCATGTATAAATTCATACAAGAGAATCTGTCTCTTTTGGAATATTTGTATCTTAATGCACACTTTATACTGACTGCCTGGCACTGCATTTCTGCTTTCTTTTTGCGACAATTTCCCCAAGTTCGTCTTTAAGTTAGCAAGGTTAGGATTAGTTAGTGGATGTGTATTTTTTTAAAGCACAAATAAATATGCAGAGACAACTGGGCGTATAAAGGCTGAAGCCTTTGGTCTTGTTCTCCATTAATCTCTACCTTGTCCAGTTGGTTGCGTCTGATATGGGATAAATACAGAAAGTGTGTTAAATTCTGTCATTCTCTCTGGCAATGTTTTACGCTTTCATTACACTGCTGAAAGCAACAGCTCAAACTGTGGGAAAGGAAAAAAATCACCTTTGTGTTTCTCTCATAAAATTAAATTAGTGTCATTGTGATGTTAATAGGGGTATGGCCAAAACCTCATCATATCACAGTCAGCTCAACAGAAGTGGAAATCTACTGGAATGAACCAAAGAAACCCAATGGACTCATTACTCAGTATCGATTACTTCGTGATGGAGAACAGATTTTTCTGGGTGGCAGTACAGACCAAAATTTCACAGATGTTAACCTGCAGCCTAACGCTAGGTAAGGCATGTTAAAGAGCTCTGGTAATATGTGAAAGGTGTTCAAAAATATATGTACATGTGTTTGTGAAATGTACAAAATGTAAGTTGCTTCTTTAAAAAAAGAAAAATCTCTTACAAAATTACTTAATTACTGAAAAATCAGTAGAGTGGAGGCTTCCAAATGTTGGGAACCCTCAGTCAAAGGACTTCTCTTTTTTTTTTTTTTTTTTTTTTTTTTCCTCTCCTTTTCTGAGAATAGGTCATTCTGATTCAAAGAGAAGGAAGCTTTTTTTTTTTTTTCCTTGGGTGATTGTTGGTAGCTCATTGGTTGTTTTTTCCCCTCATGGAATATATTTAGAAAAATGTAAGTCTTCATATGGCAGACAGCACTGCACATGTTTTATAATGTTTTTGTGAATATTGACCATACAGGCTCAAAAGTAGAAGTTGCTGGTATTTTTAGAGAGGCCATTCTGAAATTGGTTTTGACACTTTGAGTCAATACTTCTCTCTCATGTATGCTTTTGTGAATTTTAGTATTAAAATTATGATGATGATGACTTACTTTTCTCACAATAAGAAAAATTAAAGGTGAAAATCTTCAGTAATGCAATATTTGTATATTCTTTGTATAGTCTATTCACTTTAAATTATAGAAAATGGAAATGTTCTATTACTGATATGCCTAAAGCTTCTAACCGTAGTGTCTGCTGATCTTTTTTTGTTTGCGCAGATATGTTTACCAGCTGGAAGCCAGCACTTGGGGCGGCAGCAACACTAGTGATAAATATATTATACAAACACCAGTAGGAACACCAGAGAAAATTCATGTCCCATATAATGTCACAGTAATTGATGCATATTCTATATTTCTAGCTTGGGATGTGCCAGGTAAAAATGTATTTCTATGTAGTACTTTGTAGCAAAATGAAAGGATGGAAAAATTAGTATGTTCAGGCAGGCAGCTGAATCATTTTGAAATTTTTATTCTTCGTATTTGGTTTTAGTGTTTGTGTGATTTAAATAACCAGGGTCTAAAGCTGCTGTTTCCTAGAGACGTATTATTTTAATAATATTGACCTATATACTTGATGTGGGTTTTGTGAGGATTAGCTGATCAAAAATCCGTATGTTAATTTGATCTTGTAAACTATTATTGAGTGCATGTATTAAGGGAAAAAAAACCCAACAAAACAATTACACAAGTTTTCCCTTCTGTTAAGACTAACCTGAGTTATTGACAGGGAAACCTGCCAACCTGTTGGGTTGGTGAAGTCTTGATAGCTATTCCAGCAATTAAAATGTCTAGTTGTCCTGCGGGTATGTAATGTTGAGCTCCTTTAACAAAAAGTGTAAGAGTGTGACACAGAGATCCTGTGCTAGCCGTGACCTGACTGAGCACATTTTATTTGCCAGAGCATCATTGTATTATGTAGACATGCTACCTTGCAGGAGGGTGAGTCAGCAAAGGCCCAGAAATATTTTTCCTCTTACTACTCTTCTGAACATCACCAGGTTGTCTTGGCCTGCTACAGAGGTAGGCTAAGAAGGAATAATTGAATAATAGCATCTTTTTATATGAGAGACTGTACTCTGTCTCCTTAATATAGATCATACCTTAAGTGATTGGGGTACTTTACTGATGTTGTAAAAATGATATGTTGTAGTTATTGTGGGACAATGAGAGCATTGTAAATGAACAATTTTCTGTCTAGTGCGGTTTGCTTCCAGCAAGGTGTTTTCCAGTTTCTAAATATTGTTTTTTTCCAGTAAAAATGAGGTCAATTTTTTTTAGAAACTTCAGTTGTTTGCATATTGCAGTAACAACAGTATGTATTTTATCAGTGAACTCAGGGAAGTTTTTTGTCTCCTTTTCCTAATTATTTAAGATGTTCTTTCCTTGCATAGCAGGCACAGTAGAGTCAATTGTCATTAAAAATAAAGTCACCTAGAAAAAGTATTTTGCCTTCAAGGCTGGGATCGCAAGTATTGTGGCAGTGCTTAGCAGTGCTCACCCTACCCATTTAAGCAATGATTAATAAATCTATAATACCCTGAGCTGTCAATCTTTAGTTTTCAGAAGCACAAAATCCATTATAGAAATGCTATAATATATGAAAAAGATTAAAATCTTAAATTAAACTTTTCCCCCTACTTGCCTGAAAGGATTTAGAACCCAGCAGAAGGCAGGTGAATTCAAATGGCATATAATCTACAGTTGGCTTTATTGCAAAGTGACTCATGCTGTATTATAGTTTTGATAATAAAAATAATTTAAGGTACAAAATACTCAGCAACATTATAAATAGATTTAAAACATAAGAATATACTGGAAAAGTGTAGGTTTGTGAAGAGTGAGGTGTTTCCCAGAAAAGCTTGTCCTTGTTAGTCTAGACCATTTTCTTTTCCAGCTGCTCAAATTCTTGTTACTTGCAGTAGGTTACAAGCCTGCAAGGAGAGTCGGGCTCTGTGTAGGACTTTTGGTATTGTTCAATTAAGGTTGTGCATACAAAGGTTCACATATTCCTGAAACCACACGATCAAAGGGGTGAGGAAGAGGCTGGATATTATGGCTCTGTAGCGGATGCAGGGGTGGTGCATTCACACAGCTGTAAGAGTCATTCTCCTCGGCCACGGGAAGGCACATATCCTTTTTCCCAGGTACTGGGATGCACCTTGAACACTTACCTCACTTCCGTGATAACTGGTGACTCCTCTCTGCCTTGTCATCGTGGGGCCAGTTATTTAAGTTTCTAAGTACGAATAAGGGATTGTTTTTCATACAATGCCCCTGATGAGTAGACAGAAAAGCAAAACTTGCTGTTCCTTTTATGATAGGACCTCAGGGCCACCAGCTCATCTTACAGGAATGGGGGGTACTAACAGCAGAGAAATGTTACTAAACGCTACTAAAGGAAAGCCTGTGTGCAGGAACATAGGTATATGCAGAGGATAGGAAATTAATTTTTGACCCTTCATACTCCTGCTTCATTCTGAGACCTTTGTGCTTCTAGTGTTTTTTTCCCAAGGGAAAGGCTGTGGGCTATGCAGGTGGAAGTTTATTTGGGAGGTTCTGATCTTCTGGAATGGCATTCATCCTATTAACAGGTCCTATGCATGCAGATGTCTGGGGCCACATACATCCCCAGCTTGGTAGGATTAGCTTCAAGACACTACAACTTTTTATCTCATTTATGTCATTGTGCACCAAGTAATTTTTTTTCTGATCTATTTTTCTCTGTGTATAAATCCTTGTGTCATAATAGGCTATATTAAGATAATGTAGGTTTCCCTTTTAAACCCAGAATGCAGCATTTATTATATGGGTTTTCAGGCTTGGCAGTCGTTCTTGGATGACAGAGTTCTTTTCATCGGTATAGTCTCCATGAAAAGAAGTGCTTTGTATTAGCCAAGTTTTGATGGGAGGGTAGTTGGTCATAGTGTCTTGTCTGTGGCTATCAGGGATGCTTTGGCATTCTGTCTTCTTATCTGCAGTAATAAATTTGGATCAAATAATTGCCCTCAAGATTAATTATGGGCATAATATTACAGAGATCTTCCTTTTGGATGGTTTTAATTATAAAGTTTCAACATCTGTAATGTGTCTAAATCGTATGACTTTACAGATATGTAGCATTTCAAAACTCCTGACTTAGCTAAATAGCAAGGTGGCCGAGTAGTGGTTAAAGTGACGGATTCAGAAAAAATATTTGACACACCTCACTCACTATGGAAAATAGGACTTTATTTTCTGAAATAGGTATCCCATTATCTTGTGTTGCATTGCTTCAGTGCACAGACCTCAAAGGTATGGTACATTTCACAGATACGCTACAGAAGGATATGTTACAATTATTATGGAACAACTATTAGTGCCATGGATAGAAGCAGAAAAGTTGAATGGAAAAAAACTCACCACATAATTCTCCTGAGGTATATCCATAAATGTTATTGATCGGTAGGCAGGTAGCCATCCTGTATTTCAACTCATTGACAACCCCACTGGTCCTTACTGGGGGCCTGATTCTTCTAGTACCCTCAGTTGCTGTTTGTGACATCACAAAAAAAGCTGAACATGCTCAAAAGAGGATCCTGTCCTCTGCTTCTAGGTTAGGTGCTTCATACGCTAATGATCATACGAATTAAAATGTCTTCTTTCGTCACATAACACTCTACTTCATCTACCTCTGGGTTAGCTTATCAGTTAGAATGAAAGTATAACATGTGGGTTCCTACTTTATTCTTCTTAGGATCAAATTTGGTATTTGAATAACATTTATTTGTCTCAGCTTTGTCTCTTGGCTCCCCCAGCTAACCTGGTTTCTCCTTTATTGGTGAGCTAACAAATCGTTCTGACTTTTCTAAGCCAATGTTACATTTCCCCAGTTTTGTTCTCTCATTTAAATTATTGTTTGCTCCAAATCACTGTAGGACAAGCTTTTCAAGCTCATTGTCCAAAGTTCTGCATCTTGAAAGCAGTCAGCATCTCCAGCTGTTACTGTCTATGGAGTCTGGTTGGGAATACTTGAAACAACCAGAATGAGAAATCTGGATATTTGAAGCTTAATGTAAATACTTAATCTCAGTAAGCCAAATATATTGTTTTATTTTGTGAAGCTAAGTATTAAAATATAAATTTACTCTTACTTGTTTTTAAATAAAAGATGTGAGATTCTTATCTTACTATTTGTTTACTATAAGTGACACAGTTCAACTGTTTTGCTTTAATTGTGATTTGGTTTCACATCATATTAAATAATTTTTCAGCGGTTGACTTCAAACAGATTCTTGGTGACCAGCCTGTAAAACAGACTGTGGCTTTTTTCCCCTAATTCTAAGTATCTTGTGCTGCAAAATCTATTTGTGACCTACCCTAGTTTTGAAGTACACAGAGCCATCAAAGCTAATTTGCAGAGTTTTGCACAAAATTGTCCATTAAATGTTATCCAAATATGCCCACAAAAAAACAAGGTTTAGTTTGATTGACTTGTCCCATTGCAAAGTGTGCACCTGCTGTGAAATGAAGTAACAGAGAAAAAAAAGTGGAATAATTTAACTTTTTTATTTGTAAAGATAATCAGGGTTTTTCTGATTACATCTTAACTTCATAAATGTTAAATAACCTATCAGCGTCTAGTTGTTGTAAATTATGAAAAAGAGTATTGCTGGGAATATTAACCAACTAGATCCTTGTTCTTTAGTGAACATGAAAATTCGTTATGGCAGGTTGTCATTGTGCTCATGGTAACTTTGACACCAAATAACAAAACTGCCATTTGCACTTAGGGTAAATTGGTTCACTTGTGCTTTTACGGTTCCTTTTATTCTGACATAAATTTATGAACTCTGGAACTAACCAAGTCGTGTGGTTTCCCAGCTGACTTTAACAAATATGCCCATTTCATTTCCTTCAGTCATCAGAGCACACAAGGTAGTAGTTTCAGACTGGCTGCAGATGCTGAAGGCTATTCTGGAAGAAGGGGTTTATTACAAGTTTCTGTGTTGTACTAGTATGTATTTTTTATTTTTCAGATTATAAAGTGATCCTTTGATCTTAGCATTTGATGAATTTAATCAAATTGTAGAAGGATTTCCATTGGATATTGGGATTTTTCAGGATGTTACTTAGTTTTATTTACAATTTCATGTGCACTGTTTGAGAATATTTTTTCTCCTGAGTATATTTATTATTGGCATAATTCCTAATATAGTGCAAATTTAGCAGAACTTTAAGATTTTCAGCTTTGGTTGTTGGCATTTTTTGGTACCATTTCTGCTGAGATACGGACTGAATGTGGGACATGGATAGGTCAATTATTTTGAAATAAGTGTCCTTTGCTTCATATCGATGGGTGGATGCAGCTGTCCTTATTTGTATTTAATCTTCCTTGAGAAATCAAGCATTCTGAATAGTTCAAATTTCAAAGGTTTCTGGTGAATTTTGCCTAGAATAAATGCACTGATCAGATGCACAAAAGTGAATTATGTGTCACTTTCATAAGATAGTGAGGTTTTCTGGATGAAATATCTGGTCTGTTGTCAGGACTGGAGAAGAAGGGGACATTAACTAGGAGATTTAAAAAAGGTTTCTATTTGATGTATTGTCTACCATTTCAAGCTCACTTTCAGATCTGTTGTGTCCTTTACAGACACCCCCATTATAGAAAAAAGGGGGGAAAAAAAGGAAAAAAGAAAAAAAAAAGTAGTTTAGCTGTAATTTTATATCTTTAATTACTGGTATAATTATGCAATGCACATTCAAGTGCACTCTTCTGGAGCATTTCATCTTCCGTGTATGACGGACAAAAAATAATCTTGGTTGCAGAAGCCATCTACTTCAAGATCACCTCTCATAGGTTTACTTTGTAATACCCTTTACAATTTTAAAAGTTGTTTTTCTATTATTCAGTTTTTAATGATTAGATCTTGGTGTTTTCCTTGAAACTAGTACACTGAAAAAGGAAAACTGTACAGTGGGATTTTTGCACTTCCCATCTCCTTTTTTCACCTCTTCCAACGACTAATATCAGCATCATTTTTCTTCCTGTAAGCTGAACAGTTGGATAAGACTGAAGTCATGCTTCCGTTTCAGGGCTGTTTTTTCAGATTTTTAATCTAATGGCATTTCCTTTGTCTAGCACCTAGTGAGGCAGCAGCATCTTATTTCTTTGGGATTTTTATTTCCTCTTTTTCTTCTGAGAATTGCAAAACCTTTGTATTTCAAAGATTTTTCTGATCTTCCAAAGTACAACAATTGTTTATAGTACCACAAATAAATTTTAAATCTCTCTGATTTCTTGTAAACTTTTTATTTTTTGTTAATGTGCATATTCACATACATACTCATCTAAAAGATGCACAACAATAAGGAAAAAATGCTCTTTGTAGCTTAAGGGTAATAGTGTCAATGGTAGGTGCTTTATCAGAAAAGGATCAAGACCACAATTAGGAGAAGGAATGGGGTTATTTTCTGAAGTGATGAATGGAAAGATTCTCAAGATCTGCTCATAGGCCTCTGGTTCTTGGTGGCATCACAAAGACATCTCTGTGATATCTAAAGTAGGTGTGTTGAAAGAGAAATTCTCTTACTAGTCAGATACATCTTGACTCATTTCAGAAGGGTACCTTGTCTACTTTGTTCTTAAGACTGCCTTATGTAACTGGAGAATGAAGGAAACACTTAACAGACACTCTTCTTTGGCTGTTCCCTTACTTACTTTTATGAGATTGCTTCTGTCTGCATAGAACAGTTTATAGACAAAAAAATAAAAAGCCTACAGCCCATTTCCTAATTAGAAAACCATACCAAAACAAAACAAAACAACCCCTTGAGAAGTCATGTAGGAGGAATCAAGAAAGGAAGTTCTGCCGGTCATTCTAAGCACACGGCACATGGCTTAGCTTGTTCTTGCAGAGAAACTGATTTTTTTCAGCTTCCAAACAGAACTGAAGAATTAGGAATTGACAGCATGGGAAGAAGAATAAATGGGCAAAATGTTTGAACTAAAAGAAAACAGTAAAAATGAAGGGGGTTTACTTCAACACAAACTAAACAGTTTGGTTTTATACTCAGTTGAAATGATATGTTTCTTGATTCAAGCTAGTGTATTGTACTTTAGTGGTAAAGCAGGCTAAGAACCTACACTCAGCTACTGCTGCTGGGCTAAAAAGGGATAATTTGCTAAATGGTGGCAATTCAGTCTTTTGATCATATGACTCTCTATTCAAACAGCAGTGCTTAGTAGCTGTTGCCCCTCCAAAATAAAGAAATAAAAGCTCTGTCATTCCAAGTCATAAGGTCACACCTTCCAAAAGCAGCAATTGCAACACTAGCATTGACTGAATTGAATTTTGATTTTTAACTAAGAACTGTAATGCCTATCTTCAAGTTGTGATCTGCAGATGGATCTGTTTCAGTTTATATTTAAATGGTTGTAGTTTCCAAAGGAGGCAGTAGGTAAACCCTCCAGAGGGGGCTTACATTTAAAATTGCATATGATGAATGCCTCTTTGAAGTTGTCCTGCACTGTTGTTAGTATTTCAGATAATCACTGGTTCTTTTCTGTCTCACAACAGGGATATTCATTGTCAATGTGCCTTTGGAATACAACATCTTACTAAATGCGAGCAGTCCCACTCTACTGGTGAAGCCCGTAGGACAAGCACTTTTTACATTTGTCGATGGCCTAGATCCCTACACCCTGTATGAGATAAGAATACAAGCATGCCAGAATGGTTAGATGATTTTAAAAGACTCACCTCTGTGACTTGAAGGGAATGGAGATTTTCCAGATAGATTCAACTCAGCAAAAGAGATAAAATCTTATTCCTACATTGGATTTAAATGTTTACCTAGTACAAAGAAAGCCTAGCATTGAATGAAACATTAAATATTTCTTCATGTTATATCAGAAATATTTTAAATGGAGATTTAAAAAATGTATTTTAGTTAACGTGCCATTTTATTAAAAGCTCTTCACAAATACCTTAACAATTTTTGAAAATGTGCATACAGGGCAAAATCAGTTCTGTAACTGTTACCAACAAGAAGTGGTTATTATAAAGACAGAAGAGCCCAAATATTACAAAATTACTTGACTTTAATGGAAATTTTCAAAATCCCATTGAAATGAGTTTTTCTAAAATGACACTTTGGAAGCAATTCTCATCTGCACTGGTGAAAATCAGGAGTAATTAATCAATGGAGTTTTTAAATGGTGGTAATTTAAATAAGTCTTTAATAATGAAATGAGGTGAAATGAGGCACTGTTTCATCAGGAGCTTCTTTACTTGAGATTCATTTGCTTTTACTGTTTCTTTTTTGTTATTGAGAAAGAAGCTGTTATCGCTAAGCAAACTTCGGGTTTTGTAGGTGGATGTGGAGTGGGTGGTCTGACATATTCAAGAACTGCTGAAGCACCTCCTAAAGATTTGAGCCCACCTATCGTTAAAGCAATGGGAACTGCGCTCGTAGAAGTGAAATGGGCACCACCTAGGAAGCCAAATGGCATCATTACTAACTACTTTATTCACAGGTAAATGCTTTTATCACCTCAGATTCTTGGCCTTATTGAACTGTTCATTTCTTTATTCCTTGATATACTGGGAGTTTTAAAAAAAGTAGAAGTATATGGTGAAATATATATTACCTTTCAAATGCTAATGTAAGATGCTGGATCTACAAATGGCAAAAAGCAAGTGAAAATATATTTTTAAAAATTCAAAGGGATAGAGAAAAATTATAGGATAGATACTCTCACTGTGCTTGCCCAGACCTCTAGGTACATTCTTCCATCCTCTCTGATAGACAGTTCAGGAGTTTGGAATGGAAACAGCAGTAATTCACCATTTTAAAAGGGAAAAAAGGGTATTTAAGTTCCTAACACAGATCAAATTTCCAAGATAAATAATTATGTTCCTGTTTGTAAGTAATCTGTAGTGTGATTACAGTGCATCTATTTGCGTTCCTTGCTGTTTATATTCAGCTGCCCTTTCTAGGTGGTTGACTGACATACCCTCAATGCCTATGAGCAGCTTCATGAGCCCTGTGTGAGGACTTTGCAGATATCTGTGTTTAGGGAAGCATCAAAGTAGCAGAGCACTGACATCTGTTGTGCCCACTGACCCTTTTTTAAGGGTCCCTTGCTGAAGGGACCTTCTTGAATAGCTTCAGAAAGTCAGAGAATATAAAAAAACTCAAGCCATGTATTGGAGAGAAATTTAAACTCTGAAGTTCCTGGTTTTCCCAGCTCTAAATATGTGTAGTAAACACATGCTGGGCTGAACCTAGCCTCCCACAAAGAGTTTGGGACATTTTATTGTATTAGAGCTGCGACTGAGAAGACAGGGAATCCAATTACCTTTTGGAATCAGCAGTGATAATTAATATAAATTCACTTTTTCCTTATACACTTTAGTAGTCTCTAAAAATTCCTGCTGTCTTGAAATATCCTTTTGTTTGCCTTTTTTAAATTGTCTGTTAAAAATAATATAAAAAAAAAAGTCCCACCCCTGTATAAAGAGGAATAAAATGTATGTTATAGCCCAAGACATGTCTTCACTGTGTTGGTTTTGTAAATAAAGCCGATGATTACCGCTGCTATTCCATGGCAACCATAGAATGGGAAAACAGGAAATATAATGCAGAAAGCCTGCTTCAGTGAAAAATACTGTAAATTGAATTTGACAGCATTTGATGGCATTTGATTATTCTAGTCACAGCCAAACAATGATATAAAGAGTAATATGAAACAGAATGTGTTACTGCCTAGCAGACTCAAAAGCAATAAACCTTCCTCCAATGTGACACAATCACTTCACAATCATAATTGTAGCCTGTTTGATACCTCTGAGTACAGCAGAAGGGCACTGACTGACATAGATACATTTTGTTTTTTATTTAAAGTGAAATGAAAATGGCGCACTGGGGCTCCAGATACAATCGGTATATTCACCTACATAGGCATGAATCACTTGGCAGTTATTTCAGCTGAAGTTTAAATGTGCTTAGACAACAACAATATCAAATCTTTCTCAGATAGCTGCAAAAAAAATCAGAAATGGGATGTAAGCACATAGTTCTTTTTCATTTCGTAGCCACACATAGTCTTATGTTGTTATAGCAGCAAGCCTGCAGTATTTCTATGGGAGGTTATGGCATGTAATTTCTTCTTCATCATGTGCCTCTTCCTTACTGCATCACCACCAAAATAAATTCATTTAACTTCAAAACCTGGAATGCTTGGGGAGCTACTGTGTGTACTGAACTTTGCATTAAAATGGCAGGACTTGTGCTTTAGTCTAGAATCATAAAAGCACTTGCAAGTTTGCAGCCATTTTGCTAGAAACCAAAAAATTAAAATGTTAGTTTATGATAAAAGAGATGGTGACATTTTATTTTTGATTCATATAGAGGTTTTAAACAGAGATCTGGGGCTTTAAAACTCCTAGCAAGGACCACAACTTAGAAGAGATTCTGAATGAGAAAAGATTATGAGACAATCCCCAATCTACTTCTCTTCCCATTCATCATTACATAACATCCCTGTGACAGCCACAGAAGTTGTCAGTCTGGAAAAATAATATTATGGAAATAGGTGATGTATTTCTTGCTGTATTTAATACAATATAGGGCACATCAGCTGATAGAACCGCTCTCTGTTGACCACTAGCATGCACTCTGTAGGATGCACATGAGATGACTCTTAAAAGAAATATTGCCTGTAAAATTATAAGTATTTTGGTTCTTGCTTAAGGCAGTGTCTGAATTTCTGTCAAAGTGTCTATGTCATGTTCAGTAAGATTGTATTATTTAGTGTATATATATGTGAGTTGGTAATGTAGCTCTCATTAGGTAAGCAATCCTGATGGTGACAATGTAGCAGAAAAATCAACAGGCAATTTAAGATAGAGGACATGTCTCAGTGGCTGTTGACTGTTGTGACTTGCAGTGTAGAGGCTTCTAGACTGACTCTATGATTAATTAATCGCCTACCCTTGTATCCTTAACTGTGAGCTGCACCAGATGGGTTCCAAGGTATGTATATTAGTAGAGTAGTGGTTTAGTATAAGAATCCTTATGGATAGATATGTCATGGAGTGTAAGAATTCCTGAAGGGTTTTATTTATACCTGTAATTGATAAAATACCTAACCTAAACTAGCATGTTACCTGCAATAGTCTCAAATGCCTTTTGTTCACTTTTTGACATCAAAACTTGTAAACCCCTCCCCCCCCCCCCCCCAAAAAAAAAATAAAAAATAAATGTACAAACTACATTAGTATAGATTTGTTGAATCCAAATGGGAAGTGAGGCTGCTTTATTTTAACTGGATGTGAAACTGTAGAGGGGGAGCACTGCTGATGTTGCATTATTCTCCCACATTTGACAGTGCGATTCCCTGGCTGTTTGAATCTTACCCCAGGACTTCTCAGTGTTTCTAGAAATAACTCACTACCACTCTGGTAAGGAAAACAGCAGGCACTGCTAAAACATGTACTTTTGTTGCATGGTGAAAGGTAAACATGTGAGGAATAATTCTGGGTTGACCTGCAAGACCTCAGGGATTCACTGAGTCTCCTTCCACGTAAGAAAGCTGAGGGGTGACTGTTGCAGTTAGTGTTGCTGCAGTCCTCCGCATAGAGCTCTAGAGTCAACTGTCACAAAGAGGATTATATTCTCCTCTTTGTGTCATCTGGCTCAGATTGGCAGTGGGGCAGGGAGAATTTGCCCTTATAAAAACAACTGTATCTGAGCATCTTTAAAATGAATATAAGCAGCAAATCAGACTGTGCAGATGAAGAGACAGCTTCCAGCTCTCGGAAATGTTATTCTCCTTTGCAGCTCATTGTACATAAGAAACACTTCCAGTTAAATGAGCAGTTGAATCTTAAATCTTAAGACAATTGAAATGATTACAGACTGTTCAACCACTTCTGTTCAAAGTTTATTCATACATGAAGATATTCTGGTTTTTAGCACTACAGATGGAACCATTTACCTAACCATAAGTTTCATTCATTAAATATTCAGCAGTAATAAGAGCTAAATACTTAACCAGACTACATTGTACAGCTTTGCTTGTAGATGAGCTTACAGTTTGATCTTTTAGTGTGAAAAACAGTTTATCACAGTTTCAGAAATTTATAAAACAACATAAATTTGTGTATTCATTTAAATGCCATACTGCTTGGTCAGACAAGACATATTAAATGTGATTTTATTGCACTAAAGTATACTCACTTTTCATTTGTCTGCAGAGATTTTTTTTTTAGGCATGTTTTTGAGCACATGCAGGAAAGACTATATTTTTAGGTGCAGGAGAAAGTCATAGTAGTGATTCACCTTTCAGAATTATATGCCTTACATTAAGTCAGTGAACAGCATCTAAGGGAGAGTTCTGCATAAAGCTTAATTTGCCATTACAATAGAGCATGGGAAAGTGTATTAAAAATAGATGATAAAATTTTGGGGTCAATGGGAAATTTTGTACCCTGACTCTTCCAGACATTTTGTTGCAAGACAGAGAATTGCTAGGGTATCTTTCCTGCCTGTTCTACCTGGCATGCTTCACCCAGTTCTGCCAACCAATTCTCAGTATCAACACATCTTATATTTTGTGTATTTCACTACACAAGAGACGTCATACCTCAAAACCCTTCTTTTTTCAAACTCACACTTTAATCCTTCTAAATTAAAGTGTTCATATTGCCTGCTTGTCTCAGAGTTTAGCAAAAATTCTTTAGTTTCATATAAGAAAATAATGTATTCATGCATGCCTTATATATGCATATACACAAAGGATGAATAAACAGCTGTGTACACACATGCATTCATTATGTTGTTCATATTTGCTTGTAAATACCTGGGTATATATTATTACAAGCAGCTAAGATTATAATTTGTAAAAAATTGTTGCATTTTGTATTTTTAAAGTAATTTCTGGGTTGGTCTAACAAAATAAAATCTGACAGAATTCTGTGAAATACAGATTTTCTCTTGCCAAAGAAATGTTCTTCAGCTTTTCTGTGTGTGTAGTGATGATGACACCCAGTACTCAGACAAACCAATTTTACTTCTGCAAATTTGCCCTACTTGCAATAGAAGTGGCAGATAATGTAATTTGCTTTTTGTTGTTGGCACAGAGGGTGAAAGTGCTTTTACGTTCTGCAAAGGCCAAGGTTCCTGTGAAGAGTAGGAGAAATACTTAAATTCATATGCAGTACAGCACAACCATCATTGAGATTTATCACAGTGTTTAAATGTAACCAACTTAATTTCACACAAACATTTTTATGCCAACTGAAAGAATTGATTTGATAACTGTTTTGGAGATGAGTGCTCGCCTTATTACAACTGTTGTAAATTATATACTAGAAGGGGCCACATTAGAAAGGGACTGAGGATCATCTGTAATCTCCTTTGATACTCAGAATATCACCAGGTCCAACACAAACATCTGTAGTAGGAATGTTATATATGTGTATGTGTGTGTATGTATAGATACAGATATATATACGTACATACAAAAATAAAAATCCATTGTGCCAAAAGCCTATACAGTGAATTGTCTTCATATATCTTAAGGTTGCATTTTTAAACAAATACAGCATTGGAAAAAATATGTCATTTATTACAGAAAGCACTACTTGTGATATTTTAATGAGTTTTTGTGATGGAGCTGCAAATTCTGCTATGTTTATGCACAAGGGATTGCTTACTCCAATTGCAAGAACAAATGAGATGTTTATTGTGGGCAAAAAAGAATTTAAAAGTGTACGGCTTTGGTTTTGAGGGCATGATAGAATATTTATCCTTTGTTCACTAGGTAACGCTTTTCTCAAGTAAATTGGTCATAAGTTTTCCATGAGGGATCCTGAGATGAGTACATCCATAAATAGTTTGATTCTCAGAAATGTTGAAATTTGCACCCATTTGCAATTCAAGTCATTACTTAGCAACTACTTGTGGATTTAAAAGTTAAAATTCTAAATTCTGAAAGTCTCATATCTAATGTGTTCTATCCTAAGTGGACAGTATGCTATTGTATTGCTACTCTGCTACTATGGACTGGTACAGCACACTTGTTTGACATATTTTGTAGTTTTCTTCTAGATAAAGGAGAATAATTAAATGATTGCCTCAAAAAATCTTTTCTTCACTACTCTAGCACCTAACACAAGTTCAGGGAAATGCTTTTAAGATGCAGAGATAGGTAGGCAGTTCCTTGCGTGTGTGTAATGTGTAGAAGTAAGTTCTTTACTTCTCTGAAGTACAGCTTGAAGTTAGAACTTCAGCACCTACTACCGTGGGACTGTTAAAGTTATTTTCAATTTTAAACACAGTCCCTTTGATTTCATTTCAGACGTCCTGTGGGCAGTCAGGAAGAGCTGCTTTTGTTCATCTGGACTGAAGGACCTTTGGAATTTATTGATGCATCTGATGCTCTACAGCCTTTCACCCTCTATGAATATCGTGCCAGAGCTCAAAATGCTGTGGGGTCAGTGGACAGCCTGTGGGCTTCAATTCAGACTCTGGAGGCTTCCCCATGGGGCATGGAAGCCCCCTGGGCACAAGCGACAAGTGCGTACTCGGTGTGGTTGAACTGGACCCAGCCTGTCTCTCCCAATGGTGTTATATCTCTGTATCGAGTAGTCTATCAAGAAAAACGCAGTGATCCCACGTTTAGCATGCCAGCTGTTACAGCACTAACCGTAACGGTAAGAACTGGACCACAAAAGAGTGGTTTAATTTTTTAGTTGGTTTTACTTTGCTTTGATCTCTGTGGTATTTTAAAGTCTCATTTAATACTGATTGGAAAAGTGGGGTTTCCAATTGCCAGTAGTTTTGTTGGTTTAAGTGTTGTGTTTGGCCCAGTGCAGACCAAACCATTTCACATGAATATCCAAATCCTGGTAGAGGCAAGTAGATTACTGGAAAGCATAGATGGGGTCATGTCTGGAGGAATTAAGCACATGCATGTAACTTTGTCAGCCTTGCTCTGAAAATACTGTCCTGGGCTTTTTGTCTGACTGTCGAAATACTTTCACGAGGTCTGCACAAAGAACAAAAAAATCACTTCTCCTTGTATATAATTTTAGTTTTGTGATTCAGTTGGAATCACAAAGCGAATGAATTCATTAGTAATTACATAGTTCATATATGCAACACATTTGCATGTTTCTCTCATAATTCATTAGTAATTAAAGCAGATCTACTTTTACTTTCATTACATGTACTTATATTAGAATGTAACTTTGCACTGCTAATATGTCTTTCCCTTCAAGGGACTTTCCAAACATTAATGTCTGTAAATATTACATTTCTATTCAGTATGTGAAGGGATAGACTCTGGAAAAGGCAGGTTGTTTTGTGAACTGACTAACAATATTATGTAAATCAGTGACAGAAGTGGTTATGGTTTGTGCAGTTACCGCTGTCCTCCCACCTATATATTGTTACATATAGATATATATAACACATCTTTTCTATAGAAAGACAGCTTACAGATAGTTGACTAAACTGCTCTGTATTAGGACAGATGCTGTACTTGGCAGTCTTCTGAAAATAAGTTTTAGAAAATGGTTAAGGAGTTTGTAATAAAGTTGGGTTTCCTCAGCAGGCCACCTCAATTTCATAAACCTAGAATTTGTCCTAAATTATGTTCCTAGGCCATATTTGTATTGAATAACACCGGAAAGCTCCATAATTCTTAATTACCCCAATTACAAATTATCTGTTTGACATTCAAGTTGGCTCCTAAAGAGCTTTCTCTGGAATACTCAATAGTAACCTTAAAGTAACTCCCTCAGACAAATCTCAACATGACAAGATGGGAGATTCCAGCTCGGTAGTTTTACATCCTCTTGTGGTCCCATGGTTCCAAAGCAGTTTTGTGTCTAGCTTCCTGGAAGCCTAAGCAAATTAAGTTGGTAATACAGCTTTTTCTGAAAAAGAAAATGGGTCCTGGACTGAATGATAGGAATATATACTTTTGGCTTCTGAAGTAGTTGCATTCACATTGTAAGTATGCTAGGTTTTAGAAAGTAGATTGGGATTTTGAAGTCATTGAACTTCAGTAGCCTTTCAGTAATTAGCTCCCTTAGCTTGTTTTTAAAAAAATAATCACAATCATAATTGTGATGGGACACCAAGATTTCAAAACCAGTGAAATGACAGGGCTTCTCCTAATACTCTGCTTCAGCAGCATGCAATGTGTTGCTGAGCGTTGGAATTGACCTGGCCGGTCATGCATTGCAATGTCTTCTAAGCATGCCAACAACAACAGAAAATGTCCAAGATGGTTGCATTGTGGGTAATAAAACCTACCAAATGGTCTTTTAAATAATGTTGCCACAGTGTGTTTCTTTAACAGCATCAGTTAAAGGCCTTTTAAATTAACAAGCTATTATTTACTGAATTAGTGTTTTCCTGGCTCCAAAGTCCTTTATTTTCCCCAAACACTATCCTGAATCAAAATGACATCCTGGCAGCATATGTATAGCTGTTCTACTAGTGTTGCAGCAAAGCTGACTTGCATGTTTTTTCTACTGTCCTTTGTCGTGAACATTTATCGATTATTATTTTTGCTACCCTTTTTTATTTCTAAATATTATACTACCCTTTGGGGAGAAATCTTTCTGCACAGCTATTCTATCAGTTGAACTCACTTCAAGCTGCTGTAACTACATTAACTCAATAGAGTTGCTGCTGATATATACTAAGGAGCTGAGGTCTGAATCCTACCTCTTCTGAATATAGCAGAACAGCTGAAGCTTTGAATCAAAGTTATTGACATAAAATGCACAGAGTCCTGTTATCAAAGATATCTTTGGGAGGTCAGGTCAACTATCCCAGCAGGCAAAAACCTGGACACCAACTTTCAGAGTTATAACCCCTTAAAGATAGAATTTTATCATGAAATTGCTGATATATCCTTAACTGTAGCTTTGTGAACGAGACACTTTAATTAAAATGTAATTTTATTGAAGGAACTAGCATTCCAATGATTAAACTTCTGCCCCTTTAAAATATAGCTTTCAGGGGTACTAGGCTAAATCATTTAATCTCCTAAAGCATCTCTATTGGAGCTCCCTCGTGGGATATGCCATTAGTCATTCTCTCACACAAGCTTCCATGTTACAAGCAAGACTTAAAGTATTAAGCGAGCAATGAGTTTGGTCCTTTATTTAATCTGTTAGACTCCATTCTTATCCCATTAGATTATTCCAGAAAAAAAAAGCAGTGCTAGAATCACGGTAGCCAATCCCACCCTTGCTCTTGTTGGTTGCACCCTGGTTGCCTGCCACAGGACATAAAGCTTGACCAAAACCTAAAGCAGAAATACAATCCTGCAGTGACACTGCAGGATACAAATTAAGCCCTTGGTAAAGTCCCTGCAGACTGTTCTAATTTGGCAGCTTCATTTCAATCCATTTCCAGAACCAAATGAGAAGCATCTTCTGGGTTTTCAAACCATTTGACAGACTTATGCACTCTACCTTCCCAAAATGCAGCTGTTCACTCGCCAGTTAAGGTGCATTAATCTGTACTTGTGTCAAAGGTATGGCTGTCCGGTACCTTAAGGTTATTGCTGACGCCCTGAAATTTTATGCTGCCTAGAAGATAAAAATGAGAACTCAGTTCTGAGAGCAAAAGCTGCTGCCACTCAAATGAACGGAGGATCTCCTGCACCATTGGAAGCGAGTGAAGTACATGTGAGCCGTTTTGAGGCTTTGCAGTTAAAGCAGTGTCACCCATTTCCCTAGCTTGTTTGGCCAGGAGTGTAGTGACAGATGTTAGGTGACAGCAAGTTAAACTGACAGTCTGGTTTATTTGCAGAGCAATGTCAAGTCAAGACTGGTTACAGCAGTACAAGTGTCTCCTGCAATGTCTTCCCAGTTCATTTTAACCCTCTAAAGTAAGAATGATATTTAGTGTCTTATTGACAGCATTAACATGCGACAGATGTGTTTGTAGGGGAATGGAGTGACAGTAAGTTCTCATTTACAGAAATCTGCATAAAGTGACTAGGTTGTCAAGGCAAGCTTCTGACTCTTGTGAACATAGGGCTTAAGCTTGTGAACATAGGACCCAGAGCTGATTTCATCATCAAGCCAGCACCTGCCAAATGGCAAGAAAGCATCACAGCTCTTTAACTGTTATATTCCATACAATGTCGTGAGGTAAAACTGTGGGTAAGTTTGGACTTTTTCTTGGTAGATGTTTTTTGGGTGTGTAATGCTGTTTCTCCCATGACAGTTATATCAAGTATTGGGCTGTTTATCATGAAAAGGAGAATTCAAAGCCAAGAAGATAAGTAAAAAAATACAACTATGTAGCTGTTAGAATGTGCTTGGAGAAGGAAAAGCATCCAGAGGTGAGGGCTGTAAAGAAAAATTCTGCCTGATATGGGCAGTGACTCCCATTATTATTATGTAGGATCAAGGTCTTGGTGTGTCAAATCTGCTTCAGCAGAGTGTAGCTAACAAGTACAGTGTGCTTGTCACAGGTTGCAAGAGATAGGTGTAAGCATTGTAGGCTTTATTCCTGGGAAATCTTAGACCTGTGCCTACCTAGAAGCACAGGTCTACTCACAATGTGTTTTCCAGTATGAGGCTTAGGCCAAATTTATATTACAAGGCTTTTTTTTTTGGCACAGCTATGTCAGCTAGGGGTGTAAAAAGTTAACACATCTCTTAGCTGATACCACTGCACCAGCAAAGCCTTTGTTTTGGATGCAGCTATGCTAATGGTTGAGAACACGTTGGCTTACCTTACATTATTTGAGGAGATGGTATATAACTCCACTGTCCAAGCTCCTCTTGGAAGATGCTTCATCTATGGTAGGGAAATCTGTACGCATGTTGCAGAATAGCAATAACAATAGAGACTTTGATAGGAGGATGAGGCTTTGGCTTGCATGATTATATTGTTGTAACCAGACGGTAATTTGTATATTGAATGTATAACCAGAGTAAAAATAATAAATAAAGCCTACTTGCTGGAAAACTCCATAGAAAATATATCAGAAGTCATCTTAAGTAGCCAGTACTGCCATAAAGAGATGTTTTCTATGGAAGATTTTACAGATATCTGGAATCTCACATCCAGAGTTAGTTCCTTTCTATTAATAACATTCAGAAATAAATACATCTGTGTGTGATCCTTCGTTTCTGTTTCCTCATATAGACCAGTGAACATCTGGCAGCATTAGAGATGAGATACTGTGTAGTTACTAACTCCCTTGTACATAACATTATTGGGTAATGCAGTACACAGGACTGTACATGACAACTTCCATCTAGCCATGAAGATTGTAGCCACACAAGTAAGAAAAAATATGCCAAAGAGAGTGATCGGTGAAACCTTTTTATACATGCCAGTTTCACATGCCTGGGAAATGGACTACGCTCTAAGAAAACAAGATGAGAGTAAATGCATGAATCCCTGCACATGCCATAAATTCAGAAGATGTGCTACTTAGCAAAGAATGAAAGCCGTAAATGGCAGTGGAGGGCAAAAGTTAATTAGGCTACTGTGCTGCTGTTAGTGAGTGGAAGGTAGCCACAACCAGAAACAAGATGGCTGCTCAGCAGTGCCCTAATACAGCCAAAAGATCATCTCCTTAGCTGTGCAAGGGCTTGTGGGTTAGGGGGAAATCATACACAGATGACTAATTTTTTTATGGTTCACAGCCGATCAAAGTGAAATTCAGCAGCTGTTCAGGACAAGTGACCACTCTAACGGCTGTAATATAACCTGCTAAATAGAGAGGGAATTGCATGAGAGCAAGAGGTTAGCTGTGATTATCGGCAGGTGAGTGCTTTATTGAAGTTGAAAGACCATTAACATTGATGGAGTAATTATTTCAACTTGAAAGTAATTACCTTGATGGGTGATAACTTCTCCAGTGTTCCCAGATTTGATTGGACCAAACAGTTGTGAACTCTTGAAGCCTAGAAAAATATTACAAAAATACTGCAATGTTTAAATTACTGAAACCACTGTTAGAGTATTTTAATTATGCCTAACAGTGAAAAGATTTTAACTTACAACAACTGGTGACCTCTCATGTATAGAGACGTTTGCTTTCTAATTCCAATGAAATGATCCACGCCTACTACTACATGTGTGCTGTATGTGATGGGTCTGCAAATGAATCATTTGATTTAAATGCAGTTTTTAAGATTCAAAGCCTCGTTAGCACAGTTTCAGGAAGGGCTTGTACTGGAATTGCTGTAATTGTTTTATTTGCCAGGAAAGCCCAGTAATATAAAATGCTTCCCGTGTTTTAATCTCTAGACCTCTTAAGCTTACACAGGATGAATACAGGACAAGTGCTCCTTCACATTGAAGGCTGCTAAAAGAAAAAAAAAAAAGTGTGTGAGGCAATCTGTGTCTCACAGATTCTGTTGTTTCCATGCTGCTGCAGAATATGCTGGATTTGGCACTACAGCTCTGTTTAAATAAGCATTTGGATTGGCACTACGATGCCCCTCCAAGAAACTGATTAAGTGCTTCAATAAGCCCCACCTATCAAGGCAGACATGTAGAATTGTCTAGTTAGAGCAGAAAGGATGAAAAGGATTGTTGCACAACTTCGATGATTTTGAAGTGGTGTGGTAATAGAACTGGACGAGAAAGGTGAGAGAGAAAGAGAGAGGCTTCAGCTTCTCTATTTATACCATCCTTGTTGTAACCAAGGCCACTTCACTGTCTCCTGGATGCTTTCGGCAGCCACAGAAACAGCTTTAGACCCTGCTGGCACTCTGCCAAGGAATCTTTGCATCCTCGTGAGTTAGAGTGCGGGGTAGCGGGGAGAGGTTTCTCTGGTGTCTGTGAGGTCTTAATATGTTGTCAGGCAACTGGCAATTTGGATTAGTGAAGGTTACAGCAAAGGAGGTTTTCATTCATTTATTTATTTATTTATTTTACTATTTTCTCCCTAATTCAGTGTGCAACATGAAGTTAACATAACTTTGCCCTTCGATACATTTTTGGACCAGAAGTAAAAACACTGATAGGGTTATGTCTGACCATGCCAAATCACACACTCTAGACTGACTAGACCCGAGCGCCTTGGATCAATAGGTAATTTTTTTCTACAAATAAATTAGTTCCCTGTTCAGAAATATCTGGTGTATTTTATCCTTGGGTTTCTCCTTGTGCAAGATCCAGTTATCACCCATTCCATAAGTCTTTTGATGAGTGAAACACATGTAGAATTAGGTCTTTTGGTGGATATTTAAAATGTCGGACTTTAGACATCTAACCTAGTTATGCTATTCGTAACCATGAATGTCCTCTATAGACCATGAAACCTCCAGAATTTCTAAGGCATGGACATTTACCTTCCTTGGGCTGCAGCTGTTCACACGAGACTGCTTTCCTCTAGTGCATTCGTGTGCCACTACTGGCATGTCAGTCAAAAGAAGGTGGTTGATTTTAAGCTGATTAATCAGCTGGTCTTTTCTAACCCACATAACGGGATTATGGAGGTTGACAGATTTAAAAGATGGTACCCTCTGACAGAAAGATGGTCATGGGCAGCAGTCTGGAAGTGGTAATCTTTTCAATTTGTGTACCTGCAGTCATAAGAGGAGAGGTGACCACATGACAAAGCCTAAAGTCAGATGCCTAAAGTGAGATTGTGTAAATGCTCCATATGCTGTTTCTCTCTATATGTTTTTATATGTATGTTTTTCTTTATGGTGTCTTTCTGTAATTCTTACATTTCAGTTGTGATAATAAGGTTTAGCTAATCAGGCACTGTGGAAAAATACCATTGACAGGATTTTTACTAATTTGGAGAAACAAAATAGCAAAACAGAAACCCCTACTAACCTTCACCTTATTAATTATAATTTGATAAGATATGAATTATGGTATGAAATACGATATATTAATTTTATATAATATGAGGGACATTGTTCCCTTTGTGCCATGTTTGTGTGACTACACTAAATCCGCTTTAAAAACAAGGTTTTGGTAAGCTAAAGATGTTTTTTCATAAATAAGCAGGAAATAAAAATGGAGAAGGAGGCGGCAGAAATTTGTTGGGTAATATGTACAGCTGTTTTTCAAATCAGATATCTGTTTAAAAATGCTTAATTGGATTTGACTAGATTTTAATTCATGTTTAACCAACATTCTTAAGTGGATGTATCAGGCAACTTCAAGATAACGCTCTTTGTTGGTAAAGTCGTAGGGCAGCTTCCTAAATCCCCAGGGTCATGCCCAACAGCTACCAATACAGGAATTCTTCAGCTGATAATTAAAAAGGCCACCCCCACCCCCATCCTATTCCCCTGCCCACTCCCCTCCACAAATAAAGTCTTTTATTCAAATTGGCTGAGAAGTCTTATGTCATATGCTCATATTTCATAGGGAATTTTAACAAGCAATAGGTAATTTTAATAAACAGAATCCTACCTCTTTTTTTAAAAAAGCAAGATCAAGCCATATGACTCATGGGAATTGGTAATATAACATAGAGCCTCGTACCGCTGGGGACTCCATTTGAATCTAATCCAGGTCTACAGTCACCAAAGTCATTCTCATCAAACAGCCGTGGGGTGTCCTACGCAAGATAAGTTTAGTATTCTCAGCTGACCTCCTGTCCTTTCTCTTTACTGCTCCCTTTTGAATCCATTCCCATCACTCAGCGTCACAGCCTCATTCAAGCTCATCTCCCCTATGCTTGTTGCAGTTTCCCATTTTCTGCCTGCCAAGTGACCTCTCTCTCTCCTCCTTTCAGACTTTACAAAAAGCACTGGAATGCATGTATAATCTTGCCACACTGGTTTTTTTTAGGGGGCAAGACCCTAATTCCTGCACAGTGCTAAAACATGAGTTTATCAACAGAAAGCTCTTTGGGAGTGAGAATGGGTGTCTGTCTGTTAATTTACAGCACTATATAAATATTATTTTTGAGACTATAATAGCAATTATGGTGAATAGGGGCCAGATGGCCTCTGTATCTAGAAAGCAGAATGGCAGTGTATTTTTAATGGACTTAAATGTTACTTTTTGACAGGCAGCTAATATTAAATTCTATATTATAGGTGCCTGTCAGGTGAGTATGGTTCTGAGTTTTGGTTTTTGTTGAACTAATTACTAATGTCATGCCTGGATACTTTTGCCCACTAAAGCCTTGTTCTGTGGTGGGGTCTTTGTTGTTGCCTTTTTTTTTTTTTTTTTCTAAGGATGGTTATTGATCTCTTGCTGAGCTGAGATTTCAGTTTTATGCCAGATAGTTTGATTAATGGGTTGGTTTCTGTAAGTGGACTGAATGGGGATAGGAAGCACAAGCCGCTCATGCCGCCAACCCTAACTCCGTCAAGACGCATAGCTCATTATGAAACAGTTATCAAGTATACATGAAAAATTAATTGGGCTCAGTTTGATTCTGAAAAGGATCAGCTTTCTACTTGGCGGTCCCCCCAATCTTTCCAGATGTTGCACGCTAGCCCCTCGAGAAGCAGCGAAGGGAGATGTATTAATACATTGTATTGATTAGATCAAGACCCCTGACAGTTATTTGTAGAGATACCATCTGGCTGCTGTTCGAATTCCTTCACCAAAAACAGGACGTGACATGTTATTAATCTCAACTCTCTAAGTATAGACAGTTGCCTTTTCTGCTAAACCGCATTTTACCATTCCGTAGGAGATGGAGGCAGACCTGAAGGGTGCTGAAATTAAGGTTATTACACAAATTGAGCCATATGGTCCAAATATTTCAGCAAGAAAATTGCCAGGCAATAAAAATTGCTCCTGCCTTCCTAATGGTGTAAATTACAGTTTAACCATGGCTCTAATGATGTCCTTCTGCCGCGCTTAACTACTGTTACATGAAGGACATTGTTTTAAAAATATAAAAAACAAGTAAATGCCAGCAGCGTGTTTTACAATCTGTTAGTGTGTCATTAAGAACACTGTCAGAATTACATAAACATAATGGCAGGCAACCTAGCATACAAAAGAACGAGTATGGAAATAGAAAGTGTCTTGAAAACTCCTTTAGCTCTGTAATGTCAAGAGCCCTTTCCCTTCTGGAACTTTTCCAGTATGGGAAAACGTGGCTGGTAATTTATTCCAGTTCTCACACAGGCTCTAATGGAGATTTAAAAACAGAAGAAAAAAAAAAACTGAATATACGGATGCATTTTGAACAGGTGACAATGGAGAGGTGTAAATTTACTATCACATTATACTGTAACTGTATATAAAGTTAACTGGGTATGAAAAAGGAATCCAAGATGCAAGCCTCTTTTCAAACTGAAGCATTTTTTTTATTCTTTGGGATCATAATGGGACTTTCTGTTGTTTTTCAGACTGTTTGGAGAATTGCAGAGTATTAAAATGGTTTCAAAGCTCAAAAGCTCTGTGAATTTTACTAACAGAACTAGCAATCCTAAAAAAAATGTTTATTAAAAATAGCTGTAAGTTATTTGTTACTAAAAAAAAATATGAAAGTACTTATCCAGTCAGCAGATGCATTACTGATTCAGATGATTCATCATACCGTGTGAAAATTAAATTGTAAATAAATAAAGTGAATAATTGGCCACTCATCCAACTATGAACAAAGGAAACACTCTGAGATGGCCATACAGAGAGGAAGAATCACGTAGGTTTATAATAAATACTATTTGGAATATTTAGTTTGACCACTTCTACTTTAAACCATGTGCAGAGTTTAAGAGTTCATGTATGCCAGATTTCTTGGTAAAATAACCTAGTACAGCCATGTTACCAGCCTGGCATCTGGCTGACCAGGCGCAGGGCACTGGTTCGGGGAGGTGCACTTAGAGCGCTCCGTACCAGTAGTTTTGTAGAAGTGGCTGCTGGAAACCAAGGGGTCCTGTGCCCCACCGCTGCCGCCCCTCTCTCCCTTGGGCCATGTTGCTCTGGGTCTGCTAAGCAGGCAGAGCTGCTGCTTCCCCTGCCCGTGCACCTCTGAAGACAAAATCTTCCACACCCTTGCAAGGGCACCCAGTTCCTGCTAGATCTTCATGCTGGTTGAAATGTATTTTGACAATGATGAAAACACAAGTGAGTGATGTCGAACAGATGAGTGGAAGAAGGGAGATTGTGAATTAGCTGGCTGGGTTGGCTGGTTGGTGAATGAGCTGACAGGCAGCTCTTGCATTTGTCTTCAAACCTAGCACAGTTTCTGAATTGTGTGAGGATCTTATTTGTGTGTGGAACAGGGAAAAGATGACAGGGGACTTTTGACAAATTTAAAACGTCCCCAAACCAGACAGTTTATCAGATTCAATAGAGTTCAAAGCAGTCTTTGTATCTGTCCTTCCTGCTTCTCAGTACCAGTACAATCACAAATGAAAGCACTAAAACATAAGTAATTCGTGGCCGGTTGGGTTTTGCTCCAAAGAAACTGAAGGCAGAAAGCAGTAGACTCTTGTGAGGATGGTAGTCTGAAAACTTCCTATATACAATCTGTGGGGGTGTTTACATACATGTAATCTGTATTAGGAGGAAACAAAGTCCAATTTATGAGTTTATTCCATCACACACTGCAAGTATTTGCCTCGGCACCTTGAATTTTTTATCTAACCAAAGTTACAGAAATCCGTGGCAAACGGGATCTGGAACTTCTAAGTCTATTTTTCTCTATGCACAAGAGAGAGATTTTTTTATTTAACGATAGAAACTGTATAGTATTTTTAAATCTGTTTCTTTAGCACTCCTCCATTAAAATCTCTTCAGTCTTTAAAGAGAGAGATTGGTACAGATGTCCTTCCACCAGCATCTGACAGGCTGGAATATTTGGAAAGGATATGCTCATTGAACTGCTTTATGAGTGCCAAGAAAAGCTAGGAGCATGGAGAGAAGGTTTCTACCCATGAAGTGGAAGGCTTGCTGGTAAAAAACCCTGCCAAAGTTCCTACCAGATTCAGAGAAATTTTTCTCACCTTGTTAACAGGTGCCATGTTACAGCTTTAGGGCATCAAACATCATCTGTTACACCTGTGGCAACTGCAGGCTGCTTTACTCCCTCCACCAAAACTGTGGAAACTGCTTCTTCCTCCATTCCTTTGCCTCCATAAGCCTTCCTTTCTAAGAACCCACTTAGAGAGTACAATGAGTGATAAAGGGAGCAGGAATTCATTTCTGCCCTGAGAGTCTAGTAGAAAATAAATTCTGTCTTTTTCAGATTTTTGTCAGGAACTTGTTCCTATTTCCAGATGTTCTGTGGCTCCTGCAGTCCTTACAACAGGCAGGACGCTGCTACAGTCAGGTAATGTGCTTTAAAGGTCTTATGTTACTGGAGGCTGTGTAGTTACACAGGCAAAGCTTTAGGAGGCAAACACATGTCCACTTAAGGCAACCTATGATGTGCAAGAGCAGCAGCTGGACCTGCAGCACAGTACCCTTCACTAAGTTCTTTGACTTTGCAGCTGTAGGATGTCTTTTTAAACTGATCCATGGCTTCTCCACCTTCCTTCTTTATGTAGCACCTATGTCTTTTAAACACTTCTGTGCCCACACCACCCTAACATATAAAGATGATGTTACTGCTGGGGTATGGCCTATCTGAATGAAACCCCTGGAGTATGTGTTGACTGTGAGCCAAAAGGACTCCAAGGAGTTGTATACTCACAACAGGAAGACGAAGAGAGGTCCCAGCATCTGTTTAGCCTACTCATTTTGCTACTAAATTTTGCTCCAAGCATTTTTCCAAGTCTGTGTCCTACAGGTTTGAATGCGCCGATTCTTTTTTCCCATTCAGAGTAGAGTTCCTAACCTGAGCCAAATCCTCCACGCAATGTGGAGATGCTACTCTAGTGCCTGCAAAAAGGGCACCAAGTTTACAATTGCCCTACAAAATCAGAACTGCAAATGCAGATTTAATATAGCAAGAGAGTAAGCGAAGTGGACTCCTTGCAGGGATAAATTTTTTGTATTTTTGCCATAAAGAAAACTTTACTCATCACAAACAAAATGAATGAAACTTTGCCGAGCTCTTATATTTCAACAGGCTTTAAAAAAGAATTAATGAGAAGTCTGGAAGACATCTTTTCCCAGACAAAGTGAAGTATTATTCTTGTCATTATGGGATCATAAAATTATTTTTTATTGTTTTCTCTTCAGGGGTTCAAGACAGATGATAATTTAGATTTTCTCTAATGCTAGTCTATGCTAGAAATCCTAGACCGTGATGTACCAATAGATCATGAGATTTATGCTATAGTTGTAGCTTAAGACAGTGACATATTTAAGTGCTGTGCGTAAAGTTACTGGAAAGTCCTGGCCTAAAAAGACTGAATAGAGACCCTGAGAGTAAATGAGAACAATATCACCTTTTCCACCAGGTAACACAATAATTTGAGCTGTGGTTGCTTTTAATGTCAAACACAGTGCCCCCTTTGAGGACAAATAGAGCTGAGAACATGTGGCTTTTGAAATAGATTTCTGAGACAAAAACTTGCAACAGCCCTTCAGCATACTGCTTTTTCCATCTTTCTAGTCCTGCCTAGAAGAATCATAACACTTTCAATTGCTTTGTTAACAAACCCCTGTAATGATATTTGGTTTGAGGGTGTTAATGGAAATTTGAAACCATACTGACTGGAGTAACATCATCTCAGACTGAAGATCTTTACCAATACATTAACCCGTTCATAGGAATCAGGAGTCAGGGATGTGTGCTTCAGTATTATGGATTAACTAAACCCAACCTCTGTTCTGGTTGAATGCCATCTACATACACCATTTAGTTTTGTTGTTCTACTCATGAAGATCCTGATCCAGGATCCTTGAAAAAGCAAAAGAAAGCTTCTGTTGAATTTGAAGTGTTTTGAAACAGCTGCAGTTTAACTTCTGAGGCTATCAATAATTTTTGTTTTCACCTTAAGAAAAAAGAAACTGTTCACCTGTATGATCCATTGCTGTGTGCTGATTGAAATGTTGTCACTGGCTTCTTGGCTGCTCTTTGAGTCTTAAGTGAATTTAACCAAAAATCACAGCTCTGAATTCTAAAAACTTCCTTTCGATGGCCGGTGTTGGCTAGCCTATCTAATCTGGAGAGAGAGTGAGGCTTTTCCGATGGGCTATTCAAAACAGTACTTAAACATAAACGTGATTTTCACTTTAGAGGAAAAGTTTTCCCTTCCTCTGCACAGAGTATAGAGAATAAATGAAGACACCAGCTACAAAGTTTTGTGTCAGAATGTAGGAGCTCTGACCGTTTCCCATAGCGCCTCTTTTAATCTGTAAGTACTTGAATACATTTATATGTCTGGCCCAAAATGACTACACTGTGTAGTAATTTCTTTTTGAGTTGCTCATTTATAACATGCATACACGCAGCTAATCAATAGATGAGACAGTGAATCTAGTGGATTTACAAGTTAATATGCTGGAGTCAATAATGTGCTGTAAAGACGTTTTCAATTCTGAAATCAGCACAATTTGTTTTGTACTAAGCTTAACTATATACCTGTTGATTTAGCGGTCTATTTTAATTCCCCAAGTAACTTAAATATCCAAGGATAATACAGAATCCAAACTAAACTTGTTACGCTTCAGCTTTCAAGTTATATTTTCAATATTTACATCTTTCATCATTTCAGTGGAAGTTCAGCTGTCCACTGGGTTCGCTTGGTTTCAGGACATTAAACCTGCAAGCAGCTTCTCTTCCAGTTATTCTACCAAACTCTATAACCACTCTGTCTTCTTTTCAGCCTTTTTCATGGTGTGGAGTAGATTCTGAGCCTTCATATTGGCAAGACATGTTTGCTATGGGACACAACAATGTAGACGATCTTTATTGAACCTCATTATTTTCGTCAACGGTGCAGTCCATAGCAGCTGCAATGGGAAAACAAGATTTTTGTTCCTCTTGCCATAATGTGACACAAGGGCTTTCCAGGCTACTTGTTGAGGCTTTCCGCTAGTATACAACCAGTAGGGGCAGGGATCCCTTGTAGCAACCCCCTACTCTGAACTTGGGGGAGCAACCCGCAAGTTCTGGAAGGAAGGTGTCAGATCTGTGCTGGACCTGTCAGTATTTTGAGGGGAAGCTGTGCTTTGCTGAGGAATATGTCTCCAAAGTGTACTCCTAATTATATGTCTAATCAATCTCCCCTGATAATATTCAGAGGAGAGGCAGAACTTTCCTCCAGCTACTGAAGAGAGGGCGTCCCTACCTGCAGAAGCAGTGTGCGGTGTGCTTCTGGTGCGGAGCAAATCTTTTTTTCCTGGCAGGGATTGGCATAATTGGAGTGCACCTCTCTCAAACTGCTACCTGCACACCTTCATTTAATTTCAGCCAGTGTTGGAGAGCAGGTATTTACATGTAGGAATTGTAAAGCGTTAAGGGAAGGAATGAAAAAAACCTTGTGAAGGAAAGCCTTTCAAGAGATAGAGGTTTGCATGCTTTTTGGCCCATCATTTTTTAAAATTCATTTTAAAGGTGACATTTTAAGTTCAGCCACACATTCAGACTAAACTTTGGCCTTGATAATGTAGCTCCAAGTAAATTGTTTATGCTTACCTTTTAATATGTCTCAGAAGTGATTACATACAAATCAGGCAAAGTTTGAATGAAAAGCTAGAACTGTTCAGTACAGGGCAGAAAAAAAAAAAAGAATAAAACAGTTGAAGTAAAAACCTTTTAGTCTCCTTTAAAATGTTGCTTTTATTTTCCATTGTGTTGGCAGAAAGCGGGGATTTAAAGCTGTGAATTGCCTTGAGGCTGTGTTATCTTCCTCTACTTAGCAGCAATTAGAACTGCTCTTTCTTGCATGTGTTGGGCGAGAGAGACAAGGACTCAGAATGACTGAGAAAAGGGAATGAAGTAAGCTCGCATTTAACAATAATATGACACATCTGTTGTACCTGTATAAAATGGCATCTAAAACAATAATGCTGGTTTCCTGAAGCTGCATAGAGTAACACAGGGAGATATCCTGAGACTTAATTAATGTTTGTAACATGATGTGAGGTCCTATGATGAAAAGTCATGTAGAACTGCAAAGTCCTAATTTTATGGAGCACAACTGACATTCAGTGGCATTTTCAAGGAAACTGATGTGGGAGTTCACCTGCAATCTATGTTAAGATTCAGATTGTCCTTGTACAAGTCCCCTTAAAGGTTTTCTGCAAACTTTTTTTTTTTTATCTTTGCATTTCTTTTTCCCCCATTATGGCTGTTGAGCTGTGCAAAGGCAAAAAATGAAAACAATTGCTTTTACAGGGGAAAAAATAAGGAGGATTTTATTCACCAAAACCACAGCCAAACTATTTTTCAAATTTTACAGAAAATAGAAACCTTCAGGTACTACACTCAGGTCATTTTAAGATCAGATGGGAGAAGTTTTAAAATGTTCAGAGCCGCTTGTCTTCACAATATCATGTATCATATATGATGTAATTTAAAAGGAGATTCAGTGGTGTATGGCACAGATATATGTAGTTACAAATGTTATGGAGGAGCAATGTGAATGCTTGAAAAACAAAACTTCAAGTGAAACCAAAAGCCGCAACAGTTGATAATGACGAGGGCATGTTCTTTCTACAGCAAAGCAAAACTGATTGCTACAAGATACATTGAGTTGAGAAGTTCAGGTATGTAAATTATCCATTTTTCAGGATAACAAACACATCCACAATTTCATTACATTGTTTTAAAATTACAGAAGCCCTTCTGCAAAACATCTGCCACCTGAACATTACTAAAAGAAGAAAAGATTTGAGACTAAGACGACACCAACTGCACTGATGTAGCAGTCCAGATTTTGTTTGTTCTGACAAAAGCATCTAACTTCATTCTGGACATCAGCCAATATATCAAATGGAAAATACGGTTTATGGCATTAGGAAAAATATAACATTAACCCCCTAATGCTCCATATTAAGGGTTGTACCCCCTACCATTTGCAGGTTTGAGCCCTTAGGCTCTAGCTGCTGTTTTACAGCAGCAGTGGTTTTTCTTTCTTTTGCCATGCCTACAGACGACATAGAACAAATCCAACATGCTAACAAATAGTGGATGGAAAGTTGCTGCTCAGCAGGAGCACTATGTGTGGTACTTATTTTAAGCATATTCCTGGAGTTCAGCTGTATGAGTGCAATAGTTGTAATGTAGAGATAGATAAAAACCCCGGCAGAGTTTGTGTGCTTGCCTTTCCTAGCTTTTTACCTTCCCTGAGGGCACGCTTCTATCCCAGATTATAAAGCTCCACCTGAAGGACCATTCATTCCCATTCTCCTTGTGACTAAGGTAGACTCAACACATTGCAAGTTCTGCAGTGCCTTGATGAGTTTATGCAGATTCCAGATTACGCAAGTGTTTGAATTTGGAACATCAAAATAACCTCCCAGCTAAGTCCTGTAGTGTTTGACATTCTTTAATATGATGCTGGATTTCATATACCGTGAAGTCTTTGCTGATGTCTCTGCTCTATCCTCTCTCACTCTGATCAGCTCTCCACAAAGCATGCCCCACTCAGCTAAAGATCAAACTTACAACGTACGTCCATTTTACTGAGGGTAACTCATAATTGCTTTTCAGTGGGGTTTAAATGTTTTACCTCATGCTTTATAGTATCTCAGATAAATAGCATTAACATTTTTCCTTCAGATTCTGCCTGTCATTTTGAAGAGAAACAGAATCTAGTTCTTCATATCCAGAATGACTATCGAAACCAAAAAGGATCAGTCAGGTTAAGTAAGGATAGCACATTTGAACTGACCAAAAACAAATTTTGGAGAAAACAGTCCCGTCAGGTATCTAGTTTATTAAAAAAACATCTTTTTTCCTCTTTCTTTCTCCATCACTTTCTCATGATGAGGATTAATAAACGTGGTTTACAGTGAAAAAATGGGGGCAAGGGAGGAAGGTGCAAAACTGTGGTTTATTATACAGTAGGTCTTGTGAGTGTTGTTAGAGATAAAATATTAATGTTAGGAAAACATGTTGACATCGTCCTCTAGATGGTGTCTATAGTGGAATGTCATGTCATTGATATTTTGGTTTATTTGATTTATTTAGTCATGCAGAAAAATCTTTTTTGGGGGATTTTGGTATTTCTTAGTACAAATTAGACAAATACAGATGCAAATACATTTTTAAGAAGGTGGCGTTCAGCGATGTTTGATGGATTTGAAATACATAATTATGTAAGAAAAGGGAAAAAAAGAGAAGAAGGGAGAGGAGGAAAAGAAAGGAGAAGAGATCTTATCTGACAAGAAATAGAATGGAAAAGGCTACTGAAGTGTTGGCTTTGCCCAAAGAGGTTTTTTAAGATTTTAGCAGTAAAACTGCAACATTGCTGGTGGTTTAAGCGTGTGTACTCCTACCCAAAGGCCAACACAGTGACTGTGTGCGGCTTGTTAAATGTGCTTGATTTCATTTTAACGTGCAGTGCATCCTAGTTTTCTTTTTGGTGCTTAGCTTTCAAGTCAAAGCTGGAGATTCAGACGCCTGGTGAGACTGCAGCAGGTCCCCAGGTGTGCCAGGAAAGAAAACTGTCTACTGTGAAAATAGGCACCAGCTCCACTAAACAGATTCAGCTACATGCAATTCACAGTTCCTTACATGCTCTGCCAGAAAGGAGGAAAATTAACTGCAATGTAATATTTCTATATCAGGTATTAATTGTTGTTGTTTGCAGAACATTTTAAACTTAGATTGCTGCTGTTTCTAATGGTTTCCCCCGGTATAGTCCACATGCCCACATAGAAATGATTCAGTTATGTGCTGAGTGAAACAGGGTGTGCAAATTAGGTTTCTTATTAAAAAATTCTGCTGGCATGGTACTGTTACGAAAGACAGGAACATGGAGTTACAAAGGACAGATGATTAGTGTTCTCTGATGTCGATAGCAAAACTAACATTTGTTTTAAAAATAAACTACAAGAACCTTCTTAAAGGTGAAAAAAAACCCCAACCAAACCAACATTAAGTTTGCCAGGAATCACAACGAAAGAATATTTTAAGATCATGTAATCAAAGCTTATGTTTTAATAAAGGAGCCATTTTATGTGCTTTACTTTGTAACTTGGATCTATTCTAATACACCTAAAAAAAATTATTTTTCCTAAATTTATTTATAAAAAAGCAAGCTCAAATATAATGAATTCCTGACTCTTATTTCCTAGCCACTGTAGAAGAAAAGACTGCATCAATCCACTGCAGGGCTGGGAAAACAAAAGTGCCTTTTCATCTCAACCAAAGATGGTTCAGAATAATCCCTGGGCAAAAATGTTTCAGAATTATTTTGTGTTTAATATATAAATGCCTGGGTTTAGTAACTTAAAAATTTAAATTTTTATTTTTATTTTTAAATTTTTATTAGTAACTTAAAAATTTAAATGTTTATTTAATTTTCTTTCACCATTCTTGGGGGTTTTATATACCATAAAAATTATCATCAATGTTACTGCTATTGAAGGCCTGTTGGGTAATATCAAATAATATAATAGTGATTTTAAATGAAAATATAGGCATTGAAAGGCAGTTTTAAAATTCTAAAATGAAATGCTGAGTTCTTAAAATGTAAAATTTTAAGAGTGTAATTTGCCCACAAAATTGACCAAAAAACGTTAAAAAAAATTTACACAAACTGGAAGGAAAATAAATTGTGCAACATCAATTTTTGGTGACAATGGAAATTCTAGTCACCTCTAAGCAAGATAATTTCTGGTAAAATTAATAACACTGGTTTCTGTTTGCCTAACCTTTGAGGTTTTTCAGTACTATCACAGGAATAATTTATATCCCAGTCCACACCACTACAGGAAGGGGGCTCACAGATTACTTGTGTATCCATAAGTTGTATCCCTGCGAATTTGAGTGTAAGGCTTTAAGAATAGAGTAGATTTGTTAAACAAAAAAACCAGTGTGCATGATACAAGCCTGAGAAGGAAGGCAAGCCAAAGGACAAGTTAGGGATTGCATATGAATGTGCACTCAGTGCAATTTTTAGAGTGAAGGCAGGGGCTAAGAAGTAGGCTGGGAAATAAGAGTGAATATCAGAGTCAAGGTGCAAGCACTCCCTTGCTTTGCAGAAAATGGCAAAGAATCTGGGTTAGATGGGGAACTGGATAAGAGGATAACACCAAAGGTGAGGATAAGCTATTTTAGTAAAACCCCAAGCATTCCCCATCACTTCTCTCACTTGTGGAAGAATCTGTTTGGCTTCCTTGATGGAGAACTTGAAAACTGTCATTGGAGGGTGGTCAGATGAACGTTCTGACTGCCAGGAGACCATAGCTTTCTCCTCCAATGTCCAGGGAGCGTTTGGCATCTCTGCCTCTGTAGACAAGGGAATGTCATAGTGAATTACCTTCCCATCATTTATGTCTGTGGGTTATGAAAGAAGAGGTTTGGTTCCCTGTATCGCTCCTACCATTGGCAGTGTGGCAACGTCTGATGCCATTGAGTTTGGAGACTCACAGAAAGAATGAGCTAGCTTTTTAATCAGATGCTGAAGATAGCTGCCAAATAGGAATTACTGTATGAAGAGAAGATAGGGAAAGAGAAGAAACCAGAGCCTAACCTTAACATGCCTGGTGATGACTTGCTGAGTTTTGATGATTACCCCTGAAGAAAGGACAGACACTCAAGCTGCCTGTTGGGGCAGCTTTTTAGTGGTTCGGAGATCTGATGTAATTGTCACATTTTGAACTCATGCCCTGAGACCTGGGCAACTGGGTAAGCTGGCCTGCCTTGAAAAAAGAGGAAAACCCATAATGACACCACTGGAAAGTGCTGCTTTATCAGATCGATAGATTCTTAAGATGACTAGGTTGTGTAGTTGTATGCAGTTTAAACATTTGTGCAGGGAGTCCACCCGCACAGAGTATTATTGACAGCTACAGATCAATGCTAATTTTTGATCATTTTCAACCTACAAAGACCTCTTGACCCGGTTGCCACCTTAGGGGCACTTCAAGTGGTCAGAAGCAATCACAGTAGGCAGTGTAAAATCATCAGACCCTTGAAGGCTGTGCAGCCTTGCCCGTGCCCAGGAGAGGAGGACTGGGAGGTAGCGAGGAAGGCAGGCACTTTGCATTATGGATGCTGCTGCCTTTGAACGGCATGAAAGACTATGCTAATTTGTTTCCAGACTTTAAGTGACTTCTGTGCTCATGAATTAAAAAATAAACAAACAAAAAAGGCAATCTGAAGCAAATCTTGACAGATACATTATTCATGATTCATGTTCTCTTGTTTTATATTTTGAAAAATGTGTTAAAACAAGGTTTTATTTTAAATAACTTTTATCCTAATTTGCAGTTGGAAGGCTAGAATTAGCCGAGGAGCGTAGTTGTTGCTGTTAACAGCTTGTGCTGCCACTGGCAGCACGTGAATCATTTTACACAGCAAAAGCAAAGGTGTGGTCCTGCCTGGAGTAGTGGTGGTGCTGTCAGTGCTGCACAAGGGCAGGGGATGGGGCTGTGGGGGTCAGGTCATGGCAGCTGGTCACAGCTTGCCTCAGGTGTCCCTTTCTGTAGTGTTTACATCAAAAGAATGGGCTGTATAAGAGGAGTGTGAGAGTGCACACACGTAGATGGTTGTTGGATTATTCTTAATTTAATGACTGGCTGAGTGAGAGCGCTTTGCGGTAGGAGACAGAGAAAGGAGGGGATAGGCTTGTAGTCCGTCAGATTTCATGGTCGCTCAGTCTACGAACATCTTAATGTTTGCATTAAAATTTTATTTTGTTGGTTTGCTTTTAATGGTGAATGAAATCTGGACTGTTAGCAGTGTGTAAACATGGGCTATATGAGTTCATGGCTTTGCAGACAAAGACTATTCCAGGCAATAATTCCAGGCAGAATATTCCAGGCAATGATTTTGATCCTGCACCTGTTTAAGTCTGTGTTGCTGTCCGCTGAAGCCAAAGGTGCTCTCCTTTCAAGGTGTATTTTGCTATTTATATTTGACCATTCCAGCAGGTTAGTATTTCTATGCTGAAAATGTCATGGGAGGACATAAAGTAATTCTTAAAATGAATCAGTCTGCCATCCGTTCTCTTTTCAGTATCAGCCTTTGAGCTGAGCAAATTCACACATGGCAATGGCAGCAGCGCAGGGGAAGGAAACGTGGCTCTGTATTCTGGGAGTGCATCCCTTGAGCTTACTTCAAAACCAAACCAAACAAAAATACATGTAAACCATTTGTTCTTCAAGAAGTATCTGTAGGAGCTAGGGATAAAAGTCATCCCTGGAAGGAATGGTTTAGCAGTCTCCAGAGAACATGATGAACTGCAGGCAAGGAAATCCCTCCATCCTTGTTTCATTTCAAGGTGTGGTGGGGCTTGTAAATAATTAAATCTTGGGGTTTAGTTGGAAAATGGTAGAGGTTGATGAAAATATGCTGGTTTCTGTTTAAAAAGAGAAGCCCAGTTTTGTAGAATTGCTGTTACAAAAGCCCACCCCGATGATGCAGCTGATTAGAAAGCAGAGCCGTTGCTCTTTCTATGGTGTTTGTAATAACGGGTTGTACCTTCGGAGAACCTCTGTGTAGCGGTTCAGGGACAGTAATTTAATGTTGTGTGCTCCCTTCCTCCCATCCCTACCCCTGAACCATGGAATGTAAATTTTAGGCTTTTAAAAGTTCTGTTTTGAAAACCTAATAGATAACTGTCCTCATAAAAACTATTAATACAGACTACATCCAATTGTAAAGCTAATTTTAATCATGTTTTGTGCCAACATAATTTCTGATGCCAGATTTTTATGCTAAGCGTGAGCTTCAATTTGAGCTCGGTTCTTTAACCTGCAGTTCATAATTTTGCATTCGGCTGTATAGGTTTTTTGGCTATGGCAGTTTGAACGCTTCCACTTTCAAGGATCTAAGCCATAAATGTTTATTAAAAGAATCTATAATGAAATCAGTTTTGTTATTTTTTTAATGGCTGCCTTGAGTATGTTGGATGACTGAACGCACGTTGTTAATCATTAAGTACTCATGTTACAAAAAGTGTTTGATAGTATTGCCATCTAGGGGCTGAACTAAATTCTCCATACTGAAATAAACTGTAATTGAACAGGTGCTGCTATTGACAATATACATATGTTTTTGCTTTATAGCCCACATGCTTTCCATGTTTCTTATGACAAAAGATACCTCTAAATGTCCCACAGCAGCCAGAGCTTTTTTTATATATAATCTGTTCGAGGTGATTGCTATTTGCATTTGAGCTTATGCTTTTTTGGCAGTGATGACTGGGAATTCCTAACAAAGAATTATACTTTTTTGCATTATTAATCTTGCTAGTGTTTGCCCTGTTTAACAGAAAAAGGAATCATTTATCAGAAAAGTATGTTTATAATCTGTACTTGTGGCATCTTCAGATTTAATATTCATAATGGTCATTCAAATGCTGTGCTATATTTATCTAAAAGACTAACTCATTGTTGTGAGGAAATAACTATTTAAATATTTATGATCTAACTTTTAATATTTAAAAAAAGAAATTAATATTTCTTTAAAATTTGTTTCTGAGTCTGATAGCTTAACAAACGTTTAAATATTAAACAAATGGAAGTGTTAGCATTTAACAACTTAATATGACTTACTGAAACAGGGAAATTGGCTTCAGCTGTTTCTGCCACATGAAGGAAACTGAATCTCTGCACTCCCCTTCTTGAGATCTATGCAATTAATGCAAAAGTATAACTAAAAATGAGATTAAATATATGAGTGATCAGCTGAACTCCTTTCTTCCTTGCTCCTCTGATGAGACAAATCTGAACAGTCTTCCATTGAAACGTGTTACCCCTGCTCTTTGTTAGCCACTGTATCTTCTCTGGCTGTTCAAAACAGCGCTACAGCTGTATTGTCTTCTTGCCAGATGGGAGTTTGCACTGAAACTCGCTTTGCCTCGTACCCGAGCGGTTTTCAGGTCTGTCTGATGCGGTTTGGGTTGAGCTGGATAAAGCTGTGAGCTACGAGGCCAGTGGCCCCTTCTGGGCATGGCTGAAGCCCCTCGGTCTGCATCCCCCCGCCCGCCCCTGTGCTGGGCTGCGGTCTGGGTGCTGGCAGGTCAGCCCTGGCCAAGCCCGGTGGGATCCATGGACAGCTGTGCTCCTCCTCGCCCCTCTTCGCCGGTGCGAGGTGGGGGTCTGGCACCCGCAGGGTCTATCCTGCCTGCCTGTGTCCCCATCAGCAGCGCGGCTGCTTCCTCCAGCCTGAAGAAACAGGGAGGGGTCTTGTAAGGTGGCAGGTTGCCCCACAATTGTCCTACCTTATGAATTTACCTCAAGTGACATCTTTACAAAGCAGGAACATAGAAACCAATTTATTCCCTCCCTCCCTCTCCTCCCCGCCCCCCCTCCACTTCTAAGGGATTAGTTTGCAGTAAGGGAACAAAACTGTGCTCTTGGAAATACTGTTGTCTATCCAGTGCTCTATGTAGCTGTAACAGGAAGGCGTGCCTGTCAAACGTCACATCTACACACAGGTTGTGTAAGGACTCTGTAGAGGCAGGCATCACTCACATACCACAGGTTTTCCCATGTGCTTGAATCCTTCATAGTACCAGGCACTTTCATCCTGGCTGAGCAAAGCTCAGACACATGCTGAACGAACTGCAAGGTGATTGCCAGCTGAGATCTGAACTGTGCAGGACTTCCCAGAAGTCAACCTCAAAGGCTCTACCATAATGATAGATGTTTTTTTGAAAGCCTAAGAGTTTCTTTTTGAGGTTCAGCTATGGAAACCCACCAAAAAATCTTGGTAACCAGATGGGGTATTCTGCAAAGCGGTCAGTAGCGACCCCAAGCTGAGACTTTTTTCCAAGTGACATAAACCACAGATGCTGATTACTTTTTTAACTAACTCAAACATCTGTATTCTTGCTTCAGGGAACAAAGCATCAGGCTCATTTATTTGGACTGAAACCTTTCACAACGTATCATGTTCATGTCATAGCTGTAAACAACGCCGGGCAGGTTTCAAGCCCCTGGACATCTGTGCGCACGTTGGAAGCATCACCCAGTGGCCTGAGCAACTTCACTGTGGAAAAGAAAGAAAACGGCAGGGCTTTGCTGCTAAAATGGTCAGAGCCTTCCCAACCCAATGGTGTGATTAAGGTAATCTTCATTTTGACACTTCACTTGATCAAAAAGGAGAAGGGAAACACTGAATATTGAATCAAAACATTTTTGCTGAAAAGGACTCACAAATGCATTATACTTTAAAATAAGACGGAAGTCCTATGTAAGCACAAGACACTCTGTGAGTGTTCTCTGCTTGTGGTTATATTAAAATGAATAATATATTAACATTCCTGTGCTACCCTACAGCTGTAAATGTTCATTTACAATGAACCAAATTGTTCATTTAACATATAGAAAGCTATGCGTGAAAGCTTATAATCTTACTTGGCATACATTAGACATCACGAAAATGTGTTTCTAGAAAACATGGGTTTGACAGAGTGTTGATCTGAAATTTGGGACTTCTTTTAGCTCAACGTTTTCAACTGAGTGTAAACCTTTACCTGCAAGATTGGCAACTAGAGGGGTTTATTTGGAGGGTTTTTTCTTAAGTGATTTGCTCTAGAATTAGCCTGTGAGAAGCTTTGTGCTAGCCCATGAGAGCCTCACAATGAGACTTGGTAACAAACAAATATAATGAAAACTGTCACTAAGTGATTTATTACTGCACCCAAAATAAAAAAAAAAACAAACATGAAAAATGGATCAAAACATTCCTTTTGTATCAATGATCTGTTTGTGTGCTGATTTTTACTAGTAAGGAAGTAAGATTCTGAATCATTGGTTAATAGTCCTTACCCTGTTGCAAAGATTGAGCTGTCTCATCTACCGGTTATCGAAAAAAAATGTTGATTTTTTGTTTTTTTCTTTTGTCCTGGCTTCTGTCCTTTCTTCCCTCCCTGCCTTTTTTTTTTAATTTTTCCTTTCTTTATTTATTCACCAGACCTACAATATTTTCAGTGATGACAACCTGGAGTACAGTGGTTTATCTCGCCAGTTCCTCTTCAGACGCCTGGAGCCATACACTCTCTATACCCTGGTACTGGAGGCTTGCAGTGTGGCAGGCTGCACTCGTTCCGCACCCCAGCCGGTCCGGACAGGTGAGGCACCCCCAGCATCTCAGATGGCACCTGTAATCCAGGCAGTGAACGCTACCAACATTGAACTGAGCTGGTTGCAGCCAATTAGTCCAAATGGAAAAATAATTCGCTATGAAGTTATTCACAGATGCACAAAAGAAAACGCTGCAGGGTACAAAGCAACAACAGAAGACGAGAAAATTGTTTTCACAGAATATAACACTGAAAGTAACGCATTCATATATAATGATAAAGGTTTACAGCCGTGGACAAGGTATGAATATAAAATACGCACCTGGAATGCTGCAGGCTACGCTGACAGCTCCTGGACAGTGGCAAAGACTAGTCAGACTGCCCCAGAAGGTCTCGCTGTCCCCAGGTTATCCTTGGTGTCGGTAAACCCCCGTAAAGTGCTCATCTCATGGGCCTCCCCAGCACAGCCCAACGGTATTCTTCAGTCATACAGGCTGCTAAAGAATGACGTTCTGTATCCTTTCAGCTTTGACGCTGCTACTTTCAACTACACAGATGAAGATTTACTGCCCTATTCAATGTATACTTACGCGATAGTTGCCTGCACGATGGGAGGCTGCTCTACCAGTGAACCAGCTGCAATACAGACGCTGGAAGCAGCTCCTGCCTTCGTGGACCCACCATCTCTGCAGGCTGTCAGTGCCACTCAAATTAATGTGTCTTGCACACCTCCTCAAATACAAAACGGAGATATCACCAAGTACATCTTGAAATTAAACAATGAAGAGTATTATCCTGGCAAAAGTTTGCAAATGTTGGTTTCTAATCTGCAGCCTTACACCCAGTATGATTTTGCATTGGTTGCCTGTACTGCGGGGGGCTGCACATCTAGCATATCCCAGTCAGTGATGACCATGGAGGCTCCACCATTAAATATGGAAGCTCCCAGGCTACTTGTCATGGGCTCAGAGTCAATTGAAATCACATGGAAACTTCCAGCTAACCCCAATGGTGAAATCACAAGCTACGAGCTAAGGAGGGACGGTCTACTTGTTTACTCAGGTCTGGAAACTCGGTATCTTGATTTCACCCTAATGCCAGGCATGGAGTACAGCTACACTGTCACTGCAAATAACAGTCAAGGGAGTGTGACCAGCCCGTCAGCTCAGATAAAAACCAACCCCTCTGCTCCATCTGGGATGTTGCCTCCTAGGTTGCAGGCATGGTCTTCAAAGGAGATTTTGGTGGCCTGGGATCCTCCTATCAAAGTAAATGGTGACATCAGAAATTACACAATCTCAATCCACAAGCCTGCTGAAACAGGAAAGAAAACTGTTGACTTTGATGCATCTCAGGTTTCCTTTCTGAGACGGTCATACATAGTGGCAGAGCTACAACCTTACAGTAGGTAAGTCTGGAAGACCTCATTTGTTGAATAAATGCTGCGGTGTGGTTCAGTGGGCTGGCAGCCAGTTCAACCATCTTGTTTAAACAGATAGTCAAACCCATGGGGTTTTATTGTCTAGAAAGCACATGATAAAACCAGGATTATTTTTTTTTTAGTTTGTAGTAACACCAGCTATATATCATCTTGACAAAGTGCATAGGGTTGGCACAGGTTGCAATTAATACAAGGAGTAATTCAGCACTCTGCTGTAGACTCCAAAACCTGCAATCTTGTACTTGTGTATCTTTTACAAGATGTCTGCATTCAAGAATAAATAGGGCTTTATTTGACAAAGTTCATGGTGAGAAGACTAAAGACCTGTTGGCTAGCCCATTCACAGCGTAGCTGGGCTAAAATTAATGAAGTCACACCAGGAATACGCTCACACCCTTGAGCCGAAAGCAAACAACTTGTGTTTAAGTGAGAGCTAAAACTTAAGAGGGTGTACCAGACTCTGCTACAGAAGGGGCACACTTGATATTGAAGAAATATCTTCCCCACTAATTCTTGATTATTTATCTGACCTTTCCTTATGTATTTGTGTAGGCATAATTTGTGTGTCTTACATGGTTGATAAGTCTGTCTACTATTTACATGTAACTAATCTAAATCCAAAGAGAGGAGCGTAATAGAGTGAAGCTCTATAGCTCTCAAATGATAGCCAAATCATATCATACAATGAATCATCATTTTGATTCATATCATCAAAATCAAAACAATTTTGAACATTTGACTCCTGCAGATGTTAACTCCAGTCTGGGGAAAAAAAAAGAAAAAAACCCACCAAAAACACAACCGAAACCAAAACAAATGAAAACCCAGAAGACAGCATTCTTCCTTTTTACTGAAAAAAGGCACAGCATATAATCTGCATGTTTATACAAACTGTTTTCTATTTAAAAATGCCAAAGACCAAGAGAAATTAAGAAATCCCCCAGATCTCATGCACATTCTATGTTTGTATTTGCAGTGTTTTAATCACTTCATTCCTGATTTGTGTTCCCAAAGGTATGAAATACAGCTCCAAGCTTGCACAGAGCTGGGCTGTGCCTCCAGTGAGTGGGCATCGGTACGGACGCTGGAGGCACCCCCAGCAGTGCAGCCTGCCCCTCTCATAGAAATACAGACAGCGGCTGGGGGCTTCCAGCCCACTGCTTCTGTCCTCTGGACTGGCCCGCAGCAGCCAAATGGGAAGATTTTATACTATGAACTTTACAGAAGGCGAACGACTCAAGCCCACGTAAATTTAGACCTTGCACTTGTTTACAACGGTTCTTCAACCTCTTTCAAAGATGACAAGTTGCTGCCTTACACAGAATATGAATATCAGGTGAGACTCTGATTATCGTTTCAGTACACTTTGAGAACCTTACTTTACATGTACAGTGAACATCTCAATTCTAATGTTAATAGTGTTGTGAAACCTGAATGATTGTTGTTAATGTATTTTAAATAGTTGAGAAGCTGAAAATAATTTTGCACAAGTAATAGATCCATTCAGCATTCATTTTTCTTTGGCTTAATCGTAAATGCCTGAGTTTCTTGTATGTTAATTGTTTGTGTACCATCCAGAGCTCTTGCAAGGCTCCAATGTTATGTAAGAAGTGGGAAATTCTAGTTCCTAAAACGCACCTTCATTTCATTCGTTTTTCTTTCTTTTTCCATCCTCTCTCAATCTATTACGAATTTATTTTTATTTTATGATCCTAAAGTAGTTTACTAGACCAGTGTTGTTTTCTCTTTAAATTAGATGTAGGATCATGTGCAGTTTTCCTGGGTGGTTCAAAAGTGTATTTGTTGTTGATGGTTGGTGTTACTGTTGCATGTCAGTATTTTTTCTATTGTTTTTCTTATAAGGCTAAGATAAAGGAAGGAGACCAGTTCTGCCATTCTTTCACCTGGAATTGTTTTCCATGTCAAAGTTGCAAGTTCTAGTGTCATTATTTTGTCATGCAGTACCTAGTGATAATGTAGGGTTTTACTTTATTTCAGCCTATGAATTAAGAACTTTGTATTTGTAACCATCTGAAATCTTTCCCTTTTTTATGAGTTAGTGGAATTTAGACCCTTATAAAAAAAAAAAAAAACCTCGAATTGGTTGTTTCTAAAAGTAAAAGTAAGGACGAGGTTGATTTTTTTCAATGATCTAATGATTTTTTTAATGTCTATGAATAGCCATGTTTACATGCCACCGAACAGGATACCACTAAGCCTTGCTACTGATTCCGTACACAATATTTGTGCACATGATATGTCTTGAAGATGCATTTGGCAATGCTCAAAAACCTTCATCACCTTTAAAAAAAAAAAAAAAAAAAAGTGTTCAAGCACGGATTTGTTTTGATGTATATGAAACACAGTGTGTTCCACCTCTTGAGCTTCTGCAAGATGGTGGCAATCTTTCTTTTATGATCTTTTTTACATTTGCTTTATAGGATCACAAGGTAATTTAGGTTGGAAGGGCTCTCAGGAGCCCATCCAGTCCAACTTCCCACTCAAAGCAGATCAGTTAAGAGGTCAGGTGAGGTTGTGCAGGGCTTTATCCAGTTACATCCTGAAAACCTCCAGGGAGGGAGACTGTATAACCTCTAGGGGAAGTCTGCTCCACTCCACAAAGACTGTCATTGTGAAAAAGTTTTTTTTGTTATGTTCAGTCTGAACCCCTTTTGCTTGAACTTATACCTGTTTTCTCTTGTCCTCTTCCACCACGTACCATTGTGAGGAACTTCTTGTTAGCCTGTGGGTAGGCGCTGGGGGACTGTGATCAAGTCTCTCCAAAGCCACCTCTTCACCAGGCTGAACAAGCCCCAGTTCCACAAAGGCCATGGTCTCCAACCCCCTGATTACCTTGGTAGCCCTCTGGTGAACTTGCTCCAATTTATCGATCTCTCTCTTGTATTCAGGGACCAAAACAGAACAGACACTAAGTAAAGGCATGTAATCACTTCCTTTAATTGTCTGGCTGTGGTCGTGTTAAACAGCTCAAGATGTTGTTGGCCATCTTTGCTGCCAGATGACACTGCTGGGTCATGTTCAGCTTTCTATCTCTTAAGACCTCTAGGTCCTTTCCAGCAGAGGTGCTCCTTAGCGGGTCAGTCCCTACCCTGTAATTCTGCAAAGACTTACTCTTTTGCAGGAGCAAATCTTTGCATTTGTCTTGCTGAAATTCATAAAGCTGATGATGATCTATTCCTCTAGGCCCTTCTGAACAGCAGACCCGCTCTTCAACGTATCAACTGGTCCCCCATCTGCAAATTTGATGAGTGTGCACTGTACAGGTCAGGTTCTTTGGTAGCTCTGCTCCACTGCTACTGTTGTATTCTTTTTAGTAGCCAGAAACCTTGAAGAATTAAATCTAGAAAGTTGTTTTATCACATTAGTCTATCCAGCTGCTCTGCGTACATGTGTTGTAGACTCACCGAGTCATGTCATTTGGAAGGGACATCCAGAAGGCATCTGGCCTAGCTCCCTGCTTGAAGCAGGTCTAGATAGAGCAGGCTGCTCAGGGCTGTGTCCAGCTGAGTTTTAGATCAAGTTCTGCATCCTTGGACCTCCAAGGATGGAGATTGTACAGCCTGTGTGGGCACCCTGTTCTAATTTCTGACTGCATATCTTTTCTATTTGCATCTAATTGCCTTGTTTCAGCTTGTGTCCCTTGCCTCTTGCTCCATTACTGTCAGAGTCCCAGGTCCTGGAGGGAGGACTGCAGTGGCTTTCTTCATAAATCAGTTCTAGCAGCTCCAGTTTGGGTAAGAAAGGACTCTGAAGGGACAGTTATAAAACTATTGAAAAGAGAGCCTAGGATGCTACTAGAAAAGTGTAGTCACTGCAGTATTCATAAAGCCCTTCTCTGCTTGACAGTCACAATCCTCTTTTTCTCCTTTGTATGTTTCTGGATTGGCAGCATGTCTGTAAGGTAACAGTCAGTGTGAGAAGTGGAGCGTCATCGTAGAATCATAGAATGGTTTGGGTTGGAAGGGACCTTAAAGATCATCTAGTTCCCACGCCCCTGCCATGGGCAGGGACACCTTCCACTAGACCAGGTTGCTCAAAGCCCCATCCAGCCTGGTCTTGAATGCCTCCAGGCATCAACAGCTTCGCTTGGGCAACCTGTTCCTGTGCCTCTCCACCTCATAGTGAATAATTTCTTCCTTATATCTAACCTAAATCTACCCTTTTTCAGTTTCAAGCCATTCCTCCTGGTCCTGTCACTTATGTGCCCTTGTAAAAAGTCCCTCTCTGGCTTTCTTCGAGGCCTCTTTAGCTCCTGGAAGGCCGCTGTAAGTTCTCCTCAAGAGCCTTCTCTTCCCCAGGCTGAACAACCCCAGCTCTCTCAGCCTGTCTTCACAGGAGAGGTGCTCCAGCCCTCTGAGCATCTTCCTGCCCCTCCTCTGGACTCACTCCAGCAGGTCCATGTCCTTCTTACCCTGGGGGCCCCAGAGCTGAACGCAACACTCCAGGTGGGGTCTCACAAGAGTGGAGTAGATGGGGAGAATCACCTCCCTTGACCTGCGGGCTGCGCTTATTTTGATGCAGCCCAGGATTCAGTTGGCTTTCTGGGCTGCAAGCAGACATTGCTGGGTCATGTTGAGCTTCTTGTCCACCAGCACCCCCAAGTCCTTCTCCTCGGGGCTGCTCTCCACCCATTCTCCACCCAGCCTGTGTTTGTGCTTGGGATTGCCCCGACACAAGTGCAGGACCTTCCACTTGGCCTTGTTGAACTTCACGAGATCTACACAGGCCCACCTCTCAAGGCTGTCAAGGTCCCTCTGGATGGCATCCCTTCCCTCCAGTGTGTTGATCACACACACAGCTTGGTGGGTTTGGCAACCTTGCTGATGGTGTATTCAATCCCATTGTCCGTGACAAAGATGTTAAACAGTGCCAGTCCCAGTACCAACCCCTGAGGAACGCCACTTGTCACTGGTCTCCACTTGGACATCCAGCTGTTGACCCAACTCTTTGAGCGTGGCCATTCAGGCGATTTCATATCCACCAAGTGGTCCATCTATCAAATCCATGTCTCTCTAATTTAGAGACAAGATTTTTCAGGCAGGACAGTATTAAATGCTTTGCGCAAGTCTGTTACTTTGTGCTGAAGGAAATGATGAGCATCTGTGAGCTGACTGCTGCTTATTGCTGATTGCAGCCAACATTACTTGATTTCCTCCAGTTACTTAATAACATCTTCTTGAACCTAGCCGTACAGGAAATGCTGCAATAATACTCTCCAAAGCAAAAATGATAATTACTCAAAGACTGAAAATTTATTGCACTTAAAATATATAAGGGGGATATATTTTCCAGTTCTCACTTCTCTTGTGATGAGAGCTGTTCAACCTTTCCCAGAAACAGCACACTTTAGGGTGAACTGTTTGCATTTTAAGTCCTACTATGTACAAATATTAAGGCTTCCATTTCTTTCTCCCAGCTTTCTTTTAATGCCTTTGTAGGACCTATCTGCTGGCCACAACAGTGTGAAGTCTGCTCTCCATATACTGAGGTTCCCTTGTAGCAGAACTGTTGTTAGACCAGATCTCCTTGCTGCTTGGGACAGAATCAGTGAGGAATATGAATTCAAGTGCAGATGGGGCTAAGTAGGTAGGAAGCTTTGTAGCAGACCCAAGCCCTACTTATTAGGAATCTTTCTTAAATCAAGAAAAACTTCCCAAGTTGAAAGTTGTAGACATTGGCTATGGGATGTTCTCAGTTGCACCAACTTCCAATTTTCCCAGTCAGAAGCTGTTCTTTAGGAAGTTGATACCACAGAGACTTTCTTGAGCCAAATTTTTTAATGATCTATTAGTGATGGATAACAAAGGAAGCCTCTTAACCAGATTTCCGTGGTTTACCGTGCTGTATTCAAGACTTTGCTTTTTGTCTCAGTTCTGCTCCATAACCGGGCTGAGCTGTTGACTGCTGTCCTAAATCATTTTTGGTTTTTTTCACTGGTGGCCATTTATTTCACCATGAGAGGTTTTTGCATGCATGTGTTTGTCTTCTGCTCATGTCACTTGCAGCAGTCCTCCGGGATCTGTTCTGAGCCCCTCTATTGTTGACAATTTATATCTTGCCTGTGAGACAAGTTATTCATAAGTATAGGGCTTGGCTTTTGCTATTATGCTGATGAAACCCAGATTTATATTTCACTTAAACTGGATATTGATTCTGCTGTCTCTGCATTTGAGGCTTGTTTGCTGGACATAAAACTTTAAATGCAACTGAATTTCCTCCAGCAGAATGCAGATAAAATCAAAGTGCTGTTTTGGGACTCTCTCCAGGACTTTTGGAGGTATTGAGATTTACTTCAATGAACCCTGACAGCTTCTTTGGATTTTAAATCAGGATTTTGGGGTTGGGGTCTGTTTGGTTTGGGTTTTTTGCTGGAAACTTCAGTAGGATACTTAGATAGATGCAAAAGTTGCACCTTCAGAAATGCTGAAGTGGCTTTAGAAGCTCATGCTGGTCGAAGGGACTACAGCCCCCAAGTGCTTAGGTCACTGTTCAGGAGAGCACTTTTATTCTCTAAAGAGAAGATCTGCATAAGGATATTAGCACCTGCCAGGTTTCAGTGGGTTTTTAAGAGGCATTGAGGTGCCCACTGTCCCATACTCAGAAATAATTACTTAGATCTTTGAAATTCCCTTTATCAGTTTGTCCATCTGTACATTTAGATATCTGCATTTTCTAGAGCATCTGGCCTTTTAGGTATTTCTTGGAATGCTGCCTGAGATCCTCAGCTGTGTTAAACAGATGAAATTGTATAAGGTCCTGAAAAAAACCCACCTGACTTCAACTTTATAACTCATGAGGCCTAATGTGTTTGCAAGTGTAATATTTTAATTTCTGGAATATTTCTGAAACAGAGTGTGTAGACCTTTCTCAGGAATTATTGAGGGTGGCGTGCACTGTTACCATATAGCAACCTATAGAGTCAGACCTGTTTTTCTCAGCCAAGAGAAGGCTCTTTGGAACAGAGACTTGGGGCATTTAGTGCTATTCTGCAAAGCAGAGCTGTCAGAGTATGGTGTGATTTCCCTGCGAGTGCAATGTCACTCCTCCGCAATTGCTTTTAATTGAGTGCTTAAGACTGTTTCTTTAGATTAATGGCTTAATGTCTTCCTGGTTTAGGACACATCCTTATTTCCATTTGGCAGACACGGAATATGTGAACGACAGAAAAGTAGGATTGTCCTTTTTCAGAAATTTTATGGCTCCCTGTAGAGGTTTATTCTCCAGGAGGACTAGCCAGTGCACCAGGACAGGGTCTGCAGCACTGGAGCTGGCTGCCTCCGACCACTGTGGGAGGCACAGTATCCCTCTTGCTTGTGAAGCACGCTTCTCACGCTCCAGTTAATGCAGCCAAGTAAAGTGCCTAGGAAATACCCTGAGATATACCAGGGCAAAGGTTTTTTGAGTCCTCCATCTTGAACTATCAAAGAGAAAACAAATCATATGCTGCCTTTGGAGAGATAAAAGGAAAAAAAATGGCTGCAAAGTCATGAAGATTAAGGAAGGACCAACTACACAGAGTGCGGAATACGTCAGCCCTCTTGGTCACTTTTCAGAGATGGCAAGAATGACACTTGGTTTACCAGTTTGTCAAATAATTGGCTGAGATCCAGTTTGTGGTGCTTAGTTACTGACAAACAGCTCAGTGACTTCTGCAGCTTAAAATGGGGTGAAACTGGTTTTCTGACTGGCTGGTGATGGATAGTCACCCATTTGTAGTACCCCTCGTATCTGGCTCCTTTTCATTGTTTGAATTCACCATTTCTTCTTGTCTCCCTGACAGAAAGATACACTACAAAGTAGTGACATAAAATGAAATGTAGTTCGTTCTTTCTTTCCCTGCTTGTTATCCCTTCTTCGTTTTGTTTGGAAGAGTGTTTTTTCTTACAAGGTTTGTTGCGCTCCCTGCTTCCAAGTAAAGAGAGATTCTCATGCTACACCTGCATTACGCTACTGAGCTTCCGAAAAGTAAAGCAGATATAACTGTATTGTTTCACTGATGTAATGGCAACACCTACTCTAAATACCCTTTTGCAGAAAAGATGCTTTCTTTCCCCCCGTAGAGGGTACACAGTAGGGAGGAGGTCCATTTGAAACCACACAATTTCATTAAACCCTGCTTCAGGCACTATGTTTCTGTTGTCAACACTATCCTAAATTCAAATATGTAAAGAATACACTGATGCAACAAACCTTGACTTTTGTTCATTAAACTGAATATGGATATTGGACTGGATTTGTTGGCTTCCAGATTTACCAGTGAGACTGTTACAGCACCGCTCTTGCAAGACCCTTCTCAGTAAATTGTGATTCTGACATATTCAAAACCACGGCAAGCTATCCTTTAAAAAGACATTAATGTGAGTGCCAGGGGAAAATACACTCCAGGGCTGTAGATGACTTGATATGATTTCCTTGATTGTATCTTTTTATTTATGAGGCATAATTTATGACTGCTGAAAAGCAAACTAAAATGAGTGATGACTAACTACAGCCAAAGTAATAAATCAGAAGCAGAGAAAGAAGTGGTGATTTTGATCGAATCTATTGAATTAGCTGTTGTCCTTAGCCATTATAGGTATTGGAAAGACCTTTTAATATCTGCTTATCTCTCTCATGGGAACTTGGTAACTATCTTATTATACACCCATAGGAAACAAATTATTTCATTTTCTACCTTTCAGAGTTAAATCTGTTTACATCTCTCATTAATTACTGGTGCTATACTATGTTATATAAAATGAGCTTCCTCTAGAATCCGATAATTTTGTTTAAGTCCCAAAGTGTTTGCCTGTTCTCATTCCCTTTCCCTTCCCCAGAGTGGTTTTAGTACTTTTATTTTTAGCATTTGAACATGGAGATGAATAGCAATGTTAAGAGGCTCAAATTATCACCATGCTAGAAGCCTGGATCTAAAATCTATGCCATTGTATGTTTACAGCCTCCCTAAGGATGCCAACAATGTTGAAGAGGAAAAAGTATGGGTCTGAGTATGGGCAATCAGAAAGCACACATTTGCTTACTTTTTTTTTTTTTTTTTTACTTTTTGTGCCCCTGGTCACGAGTGGACACGACGCTTTCTTGCCTTTGCTCTGTTCCGTGTAGATTGCAACCACTTTTGAAACTTTCTACTTTGCTAATACCTGGCTGACACTATCGTGCCCAGATGTGAATACATTATCCTAACGCTGAATGCTAGATTTTGGTAGACAAGCTTTGTGCTCTGGGCTGTACTGACGTTGCACAAGTAACTCCAAATTACCCAGGCTGCCCATGAGTCAGTTCTGATGAGAAGAAAGACTCGTGAAGGGTGCTGCAGCTGATGAGGAGGGGGAGCTTCTGATTTTCTCTAATTTTAACTAGCCAAGATTATGGTCTCTTCAGTTTTCTTGTAGACTGCTATTTGAACACAACTGAAAATTGGGTGCTGTGTTTCTGAACTTACCGATGCATCTCTTATATACCCCTAAAATATCTTCTGATTGGAAAAAAATTATGCTGTGAAAACTGCATTTATGCAAGTGTAGGGTTAGAAATTGAACAGATCTGATTCAAGAAATCCAAAGCAAAGTCTCAAAGTAGTGCTGTGTCTTTGCGACCTCCATGAAGCAACTCTAGAAAGAGTGGTACGAACTCCGCTCTGCTACCATTTATCTCTCCTAGCACATGCCAAGTAGTGCCAGCATTGAATCCTTTTTGGGAAAGACGAGCAGTCACAGGTGTGTGCAGTCTGTGGATGCCCTAAGGGCAGAGACCCAAGTTGTACCTGACTTAGACACAGGAGTAAAAGTTATGTGTGCATGTGAAATGTGGTGGCTTGATATGACCTTGTGGTGCCCCGGGAACTACAGCACTAACTGCCCTACAGCTTTAAGCAGTGCTCAAAGCTGAAGGTAGGTAGTGTTTTACTAATGAGACTTATTTTAAGGCAAAAGGCTGTTTTCTGAATGCCTGCAGGAGCTTACTGCAAGCTGCTGCCACATAAAGAGCCGAGATCTTGTCCTTCACAGAGGCAACTGTGAGGCACTGCAGATTAACAGCAGGACAGAGCAGTATGATGCACGGTGCCTCTACGTAGGGCAGATACGGTGGGAGCCAGAAGTTGCTGCTTGCTGGTAGTCAGCTGTTTGGCTCGCCCTCCCTTCTGCTGATGCCCTGCAAGCAGGAAGGGTGAGAAGCACCTGGCCTCAGTGCAAAGCAGAGTATCCCAGGTCTCCCTGACCTGGGAATTCAGCAGGAGGTCAGGACTGCTGCCTTCAGACAGGCAAGGTATCGCCAGCCAGTCCACCCTTCTGCCTGCTGCTGCCTTGCCAGGCTTCAGCAGAAGTGAACGAGATCTCTCCGGTAAGGGAGAGTTTCTCATTCTCTGTAGGCTGTCAGCTGCCTGAGGCTCCCCTTTGCAGAACAGGAGAGATTTCCCACCTGGGGACTTCTCGGTCAGTCCCTGTGTTTGCAGCTGTAATACCTGTCACGTTGTTCGAGCCAGGTCTGAGATGCGAGTGTTGTGAACTGCAGACATTAGTGCACGCACAACATCCTCTGCCAAAGCGCTGCTGTCGGCTGTGGTTGCACTTGTTCATGTAATTGGAGTTGTATGATCAAGGGATTGCTTTTTTGTTTTGGGGAACTTTGGCCACACACTGTGTTTTCTGCCTTAATCTGGTACTCTCTTTGCCCTTTTATTGGGGGTTGAGTGCTTTATTTTGGCAGCTTCACCTTCTCTTTTTCCTCACGGCAAGGCCATAGTGCTGACCTGGTTTATCATTGCCTTTCCTCTTCTAGTGCCTTTCTTGCACTGCAGCACCGGGGGAGCTGTGGAAGCATATAGTCAGACATTTCCCTCAGTTCCCATTAGATTGTCCTGTATGGCGTAAATACCTTCACATATGATCTCAATTTGGTGAAAGAAAAACTTTTTTAGTTTAAAATGTAGCTTCCTCAGTAAGGATCTGGGGTTTCAAGTGTGTTTCAGCAGATGAAACTGTGTGGCTCAGGGATGGAGTAAGTCATCTAATAGGCTTCTTCCACTGTTAGAATCTACAGTACCATGATCTTTTTGCATCTGCGCCTGAGGGTTGTTGCGATTTTGTTGTCCTTTATGGAGGAGTTGTTACTCAGCTTTACTGAGCTCAGACAGGCTGGGCTCACCATGGTAGGGCTGTGGCCATCTTCTCAGCCCTGCCTTTCCTGCTCCTCAGAGGTTTTGCCCAGTCTTGCTGTGCCAATAAACCTTGAGGTTGTCCTGTGATCATTTTGAGACACAGCTGATCACTGGTTTCTTCCAGGAGCAGAGTTCTGTAAAGGCTCATTTATGATGGAAAAAAGCTTGGTTACCTGTAACTAGAATTCTTCAGTCCTCCGAATATGCGGTCTCCAGCGAGGTTCCCCCCCTCCTCTCTCTGGCCCCTCTTCAAAGTGCAGCCTGGGCCAGGGGCCAGCAGGTTGATAAAGCCTTTAAACAGTAACCGTGGGGCTGATTCTGGAGCTTTCTCCTGCCTTTGGGGGGACAGTGTGGCCAGTAGTCGCAGCACATCTTTTGGCAGGGTGCAGAGCCATTCGCTATGATGTCAGACTTAATGCTTTTGGCAGCAGTATATTCAGAAAGTCAAGTTATAAGAAACTTTTGTTGGCTTTCTGCTGTCTGTCCTTTGCCATTCTATACATTTCTGGGATGCGTTTGCTTCTTGTTTGCCCCCTGTTCCTGCGTGCTCTTTTATAATCTTCTTAGATTATAAGCAGCCGGTAATACAGCTGCCTATTAAATTTTTTACATTTCTCTATGAATGCAGTTAAACATTTTTGGTACTGATTATATCACAATTTAGAAGACATATCTGTGATCCCAAAAAGCTTTTTACAGAAGTCCAAACCATGAATTTTCAGTTTAACCAAGCTAGCCAGGCAACGGCTTTAATTTGTGACTGTTCTGTGGTGATTTTTTGAGGAGCCGTGACCACACCTCTGATTTTAACTGGCACTCCTCATTGTGGCTTCTGTTGCTATGCTGTCACATCTCTTCATGCAAAGAAGTGGCTAAACACCAGCATTTCCATCTGCAGTCAGTTCTGGGCACTTAACTGCTCCGAGTTTCCAGCCACTGACCAAGATTTACTTGGATGGCAATTCTCAAAGGGAGATATTTTTACACCCACCCATCCTTTTACAGATGGTTGAGCAGAAGCAGAGGGAGTTAAGGGAATCCAGCTTAGGTCAGTGTATACCCAGAATTTAGATCCACAGAAGTCCTGTTTAGCTGTCACAGCTGTTTCAGAAGCTGGCGTTAGAGAGTTTCATGGACACCTAGAGGTTTTCTGCTGGCAGGACTGAGTAGCTGCTGTCTGTCTAGAAGGCATACTCAGAGCATGCCCGTCTGTCAGGCCCACACACACGTGACCATGACCTTAGCCTTTTTTCAAGAGGAACAGGCATGTGGTGCCTGGAGGATGGGCCATAACCTCAGCTCCCTGCCACCTCCCTAGGGAAGGGCTGGGCTGGGGAACCATGCCTGCTCCCGCTTGCTCGTGCTCTGCCCAGTCAACCATGAGTTCACTGTGTTCATGCAAAGTCAATCAGCTCCAAAAGGTGCCCTGGGAGCACCCCAAGTATAAAGATGGGTCATCCTCTTGGGCATTCCCACTCTGGAGGGCGGCAAGTTTGACCACCTCCACTGGAGCATGTGTTTGAACTGAATTACCTGCCTCCTGGAGGAGTCCTTTAACCACTTAGCTGTAGAATGAAAGGGGATGATCATCTCGCTTCCCATGCCAAAACACTAAGACGGTGTTTTGAGATAAAGACACCTTGTTTGCCTGAAATAAGGCTTGTTTTCTGAAAGACAAGGTGCAGGCACCTGTGATAGGAGAGGTATTGACGGAGGAAGGTGTGTCCATCTAACCCTCAATGAGGCAACTGCTTCCCAAGTAAGTTGTATCCCTCTCTCCTCCAAAATTCCCAAGGGATCCCATTCTGAGGCCCAATTCCTGTGCTACACAGGAAGCTTTTGTTCCTTTGTTTAAAAAAAAAAATATTCAGTTTTGCTGTGGGCAGCTTGCTTGGCAGATCAGGTCCGACACCGCTACGCTCCGTGCTCAATAAGGCCACAGCCTGGATATAACTAGAGCATCTGAGCTCAGGCCAGTGCCGAGTCGATGCCAGTGGCACACTCGGAACTGTCCTTACCGTACGTGGCTCATTCTTCCCACAAAGAAATATGTCCCTTGAAATGAACGGCTGCGGGTAAATCTTGGTGGCAGCTCGAACTGAACTGAGATAGAGGGTTTGACCTACTGCAGTAAAGTGAACAGAGTTTGACTTTATGAAAAGTTCACAACAGAGATACATTACTGATTTCGCTGAAAATGAAAGTGCTTTGGCTGAGCTTTTTATCATAGGGTGTCATCTGTACTTATGTAGTGTTTCACTGGATGGTGCTCTATGTTACTGACGGAACCAGGCAGGAACTTTGGGTTTGTAATTGGCAGAACCCCAGTCTCCAAAGCCATTGTAGTGGGTTTTGGCTTTTTTCCTTTCCCAGGCTCCTTGTGAAGTGTCCTGTGGTCTTGGAACTTAATATTGCAAGCTGGGAAGACTCCAGGGTCAGTTTTGCAGACCTCTTATTTCTAAACCTCTTTTTTTTTTTTTTTTTTTTTTTTTTTTTGAGGTGTACTCCCAACATCCACGTCCCCAGAACCTCTGCCCACAGTAGATCACATAAGAACATGTTTTACTGTACTTAGAACCACTTGACGTGAAAGCTTACTAAGGAATACTTATACTAAAAATCGCTCAGACAGTCCTCTTGTATTGCCATTTAGATCTATCATTCTGATTGATCACTATGTGGTTGGCTAATATTGAGCCTAATTTAACCCTATATGCTCACGCATCCATCTATTCTGTCTATTGTACCTGACATTCTACAAATTACTTACTCATGCAAATGATGACCTAAGGCAACCTTTTATGGTATTCGTGTTTAATTATACAAATGCTTTTTGATAAATAAGATTATACATCCTTCCATATGTTTATTCACTCCTTGATGAAAGCAAAATTTAATTTTCATGCAGATTTGTTGGAGAGTGTGTTTAATAAGTGCTGAGTTTTATGTAGTCTGCAGTTAACTCTGGTTTTGGGTAGCTGACAAAATCAGTAGGCATAGTTCATAGAGACATGTGGTTTTTAATCAGGCCTTATTCAAGCTGCTAGATTTTGAAATCTTGGAACCGAAGCCATTGCCTTGTGCTCATGCAATAAAGCAAACGTTGTGAAAATAAATGAGAGATGCTGACTTTACATTTCAATGGACTTTATTTATATTATGAGTTACTGAAAATGTTGCCAAATGACCGATACGTTAATATTTTTAAGAGAGGGGTATTCCTGTGAAACTTTCTGGTTTTAAAGAGTAACTGGAGTTTGGCTTGTGTGATTCAGTCAAGGTGAATGTCACACAGTGCCAGGCTGGGTTCATGGGTCCTGCTTGCATACGTGAAAAAAGTGTGTAGAAGGGAGACCTTGGCAGGACTGGGTGTCAGTAAGTATTTCTGTTCAGATATCTTTGAAAACATTCTCACTGTTGATCACAGCTTCTCAGGGAGTCCTCGTTGCATGGTATGATACAGACTATGGTGGGAATTCAGAGTTTGGGAATCAGGTGTGAAGAAGACACGTGAATACACACTGCCGGAGACATGAAATTTGCTTCTTTTCCCCTAAATGTAGCAGTGGGAAATATTCCAGTCTTCTGTTAGAGAGTCACTAGGTCAATGCAGGTGCTGGGCGGCAGTCAAGGGACATTCTGCACAGGTGTCATTGCACTCATTTTTCTCAGTGTCAGTACCACTGCAGTAGCATCCCTTACTAATTATGAATGTTCTGTAGGCTAGAGGCCTTCACTAACGGTTTCTCTGTTTTTGTGTGCAAAGGTGTGGTCAGTAAACTCAGCAGGACGGACGCCGAGCAGGTGGTCCCGCTGCCGGACAGGCCCTGCCCCTCCCGAGGGCCTGGGAGCTCCTGTCTTCGGCACAGTGGCATCCACAGTGGCTGTGGTGAACATCAGCCCCCCTCTGAAGCCAAACGGGGTGGTCAGTATCTACAGGCTGTTTTCTAATGATACTACAGGGACCGATGTGGTGGTGAGTATTGTCAGCACTAGTTCTGTACTCGCATTTGAGCTTGTAATTTTCTAGCTTTAACGAATTTGTTCTTGCAAGCTGCTGCTGTTGGTGACAGGCTGATTTCCTCTCCTGCACTCATATCGTTAACTGCTCTGCAATGCTCTCTTCTGGCCAAAGTGCCACTGACGCTTTCACTCATCTAAATGTGCTTCTCAAGGAACTAACCTCATCATTAAACACTTCTGATGTGGTAACGTGCAGTGACAATGTGATGGGAATCATAAGTATTGTTCAGGGGCGGCTAGCCATCCAGACAAAACACTCCCAGACAGCTCCCACCCGTCCAAATGGTGCAGGTGATTGTGTGCCTGTGAATGTGAAGTTGAGATACTGTGCACGAGCTTCCTTTAAAATCTTTCTTGTTGGTAAGAAGCATTTCGTAGTAAAGAACTGAATAGTGCAAGTAGCCAAGCAACTTCTATGTTGGGTGTCTCAGCCTAGAAACCCTTAGGTGTCCAGAAATGACTGGTCTCAGCTTAGGAAGCCTGCAGGGCTTCATTAGAGTTATAAAACAGGGAAATGTGGGGAAACGTTAGAGCTGTGTAAGGTGCCTGGAACAGTTACCACTGAATCAGTGCAAAATATGTGTATACCTTTTGTCTCTAACACTATCTGTTTGGGTTTTACATGTAAGTAAATATTTGTATGGGATTTTCTCCTTTATCCCATCTTGTTTAGCCTGGAAGTGCTAGGGGCACCTTCCCAGGTCATCAGGCCTGTCTCTGTGCTTAAGTTGCCTACTGACTGCACATTATGCATTTATTCCTTCCAGTGCAATTGGCTGTGTCCGTGTCTGACTCAGCCAGTTCATCTTGTTGGTGCGTGCATGGCCCTCCATTTCCATCCCCTCAAACCCACCATGCCACTGGCTCGTCTCTGTCTCTGGCATCAAGAAGTACCGAGTGCTTTGCTCGCTTGACTCTTTCCTTCCTATATTTTGCTGCACTCTGCTAAATCACATGCTGCCAAGTGAGAGCAGATGTTGCCCCTTTGTTGGTGTTTTCTACATATTTTTGTTTTGTTGGCTTAAGAAGCTATACCCACAAATGACTACAGCCACAAGGAGAAGTGCCAGTTGCTGCGAGCAGTTTAGAAGGCGGCACCGTTTCCTTTGCCAGAACTGCCAGGCCTCCCTTGCTGAGCATAGGAGAGGTTCCTAACAGGCTTGCCCAGCACCACGGCCGTTTGAGTGCAGAGCCAGCAGCATGTTGGCCCTCAACTTGGAGGTACCTACCGGAGGGCACGTTCTCCTGTCTGTGAGTAAACTGACACACCAGGCACGGTCATACCACTCTGCCCAGTGCCACCTCCTGTGTCCACACTGGGGAAGCTTGTGAGTTACGCATGAGTATTTGCTAGAACACTTATCATGGAGCTATTATCCACAGTAATTTCTTTTTGCTTCAGTACCACTTATGGCAGAGTTTCCCCTTGAAGGTTTTCTCTGTTCCTGAGAATGACATTTGCAAGTTGACATACAGTGGTCACAGCTCAACTTAAGGCATCTGTGAGGCCACTGATGACATGGTCTTTTCCTTTGAACAGTGCCCTTTAACTTCATAATGAGAAAAAAATGAATGCAGAGTTCCCAATGCACAACAGCTGCATTAATGTCAGACTTAAAGGACATGCAGAACCTTGTGCCAGTCTTCTTCTGGAGTTAATTCACCTCCATAACTCTTATTTAGTACTTGTGGTGCGTGAAGCTGTGACAAGTTCCCTCTTAATTTTTATAGCTGTCAGAAGGGACTGCCACCCAGCAGACAATACATGGGCTAAAACCTTTTACCACATACTCCATTGGCGTGGAGGCCTGCACATGTTTCAACTGTTGCAGCAAAGGACCCATGGCCCAAATGACCACGCAGCCGGCTCCACCCTCAGAGCAGCCCCCCCCCCAGATCCGCACCGTGACCTCCAGGAACGCCTCTTTCCAGTGGAGCGCCCCTCAGTCACCCAACGGCATTGTCACCAGGTAGGAGCTGCCACTCAGCCAAACCTGCACGCCTCAGCTAGGGGGGTGGTGGCAGAGCATTTTGAGCTGGAATGGTGGGGCTGAGAGCACTGGGTGGTTGTGGTAGCCATGCTCCTCCTTCCCTGTGGTGGTGGTGGTAGCCCCGGTGGCCTGAATACCATCTGAGAGGTGTTTGCATGCAACAGTTGCTTTTTTCCTGAGCAGGATACTGGGGAGGATAAAGGAGGAGAGGATGAGCTGTTGTGAGTGGAGGCAATTGTCTGACAGCTGTGGTTGCACAGCCAAAAAGTTATGAGCTCAAATGGCAGTGGAGCCAGCTGCATCCTGTAGTTACTAAGGCAGATCCTGATTTGCAGAAGGGAGCAGCAAGGTAACAGGCATCAGCACTTTCATTGCGTGTGTGCTCGCTTACCACCACCATTGCTCAGAGGCATCTTACCCTTGGGGCTAAAATCTCCAGCAGAAAAAATGGCATCAGGTCCGTTTTCTTCTCCAGTAGCCAGATATACAGCAGTTGGGATGAGATGTACGATTGGCAGTTATATTATTAAGGCTCTTGATGGATCAAAATCTCAACTTTGTTCTCAGCTATGAGCTCCATGTGTATATGGCTTGTCCCCTGAACCTACAACCAGCAGTGAAGGCTTGCAGTCCTGGCCCAACGGAGGTGAAATATACAGGAAAAGGACAGAGTGCCAACGTGTCCAACCTGGAGCCTTACACAACTTACAACCTGCGAGTTGTGTCTTACAACTCTGTTGGCAGCAGCGCCTCAGAATGGATTGGTTTCACTACAGAAAAGGAGCGTGAGTATGAGAACTGGTTGAGCGATCACCAATGCCCGCTTCTGATGCACAGGGCTGCGTAGCACCAAATGACTCCTCCACCTCTGTGAAAGATGATGTCCCCAGAAACCTGCTCTTCTGTGTCACTGTGCCTCTGCTGCCCATTCATTGAAATTCTGCTCTGGGGCTTGACTGCTCATTCCTTCAAAAATATTTCTTTGCTCATCATCTAATACCATATCCTCTGTCTTGGGAGCCTGGAAACCTTTTATTTTACTGAAAATGGGCAGCAAAGCTGCAGAACATAAAATGTTCAAGTGTTAATAGAAGGGTGATGTGTAGTGATCAATACACTGACATAAATAATCTGTTGGAAAAGTGGAGATCTTGAAAGAGAAATGGTGATTCTTTTCAGGAACAATCTTACTGTCCTAATTCATGCCACGCTTCTGCCAGGTCTCATGAGAGTTTTTCTTGGATGCCATCTGAATGATTGGATCCTTGTTGACACTGAAGTAGGAATTTTTTGCTATCTATCTAACCACCACAGGCAGTACTTTAAGGCCATGTGGTGATCTGCATGGAAATTAAGCATGCAGGACCTGTGCCTACCGTCAGGATAGATTTTGCCATCAAAACTGAATTTGTAGTAGTCTAACATCAGCTTTTATTAAAAAGTTCTCCACTGCTGTTGCCAGAGCCATTTCATAACAGATGAGAGGGGCATTTCACCTCAGCTTGCCAGGTAGGGGCAAAGAGGATATTCACTTTTAATCATAGGTCTTAAGCCAGGGTTTCAGAATCACCTTTCTAATTTTTAGAATTTTGCATCGCTTGGTAGTTCTGCCTAGCAATTACTAAAAATTTATCTGCTATATCCTTAGCTGAAATTTTCAAGTGGAACAGCCCCAGAATTTCTTTAATATCACCACTGAAAAAAAGAAAAATGCCCTTATCTCTAAACCTGTGTTTTATTAAATCACAAAAGTAAAAAGCTGGAACACGATAATGAACTTTTAAATGGAGAAAAATTGTAAGGAACTGGTGATACAGACAGAAGGAAGGAGTTTGAAAGGCATTTTTACACCCCCACCCACGGGGTCCACAAGCCCTCTTCTTTCAGTCTTGCTTTTCTTGCCTTGCTGACCTCTTCACACCCGGTCTCCTGGGTCACTGTGACCCTCTCCTTCCTCTTGCCGGGGGGTTGGCTTCAGTGACAGTGGGAGATTAGCAGCACGGTGCAGCTGGACAAGCAACTTTCTTATGAACAAACCAGCGTATACTGGGCACATGGCATAATGGCAAAGCCACAAGGAAGGACCACCTCAAACTCAACCTAAGTCTTGTCAGCAAGCTGTTGAGCCCAACTAATGAGCTCTTCCTCCCTGAAGTGAGTTCTGGGGTTCTGTTCTCTCTGCCTGTGATTTGCTCTTGCTTTTCTGAAACCTCAGGTTTTCATGTGTGTGCGTGTTAAAAGATGATCTTGGGCAGTTTCTTGGGGCTTGCAAGAGGCTCCCCCTTAGCAGCTGGGTTCCCACAGCCCAGCATGCTGCAGCTGAACTTGCACAACCTCCCGTGTCTCCCTGCCCCCTCGCCTTAAGCTAGATTTTAATTTATACAGTTTTAGTGTCTGTACTACATACACAAAGGCAAAGAAAGGGAGTTCTAGGTTTTTATTTTGAAGATATATTTCTGCTTTCTTAGTGTAGAGGCTGGCATGCTACAGCAGGTTTCTCTTTTCTCTTTTGTATCTTTCCTACTCATACACGTGTATATGAGAGGGAGTGCATGCAACAGGGAGCTTGTGTCATGCAGAGTCTCTTCCTCTGCGCTGTCATGCCTGTTGGCTAGAAATGAGCTTTTTTACCTTCTTTTGTAGCACCTCGGTACATGGCTCCCTTCTCCATTGTCAGCAATTTATCTACCATCCACATAGACTGGAGTCGCACTTTTGTGCTCAACGGCCGCCTGAAGGAGTACGCGTTAACAGAGAGCGGGCAGCGCATCTACAGCGGCTTTGACACCGAGCTGTATTTACCGAGGACATCTGACAAAAGTCAGTTTCAATCTCCTATAGCTTTCTCTCTGTGAAAGACTGCTGGGTGAGACTGCTGTGGCTCATTGTGAGGGTCGAGCTTTCCCAAATCCTGGAGCTGCATTGCAATTCCTTCCTTCAGGGCTATGCTCCGGGAAATGCATGGAAATCTGCAGATTCAGGAAAGACTGGAGCCTGAATTTTCATTTGGATCAAATTAAGTCAGTAGCTCTTGGAATCAGGCATGTTTTGAAATGCAGTTTCTCTTCAGAAATTTGCAATCTCTAAAATGCAAGGAAACTGACAACAAGGGGGAAATAAGAAGGTGAAAAAAAAATAAACAACCAAGAAAAAAATGTTTTCTGTTTTTCCAGACATTGGGTTCTTTGTATGTCAAAGGCTTTTATCATTTATATTTTACTTCCCTGATTACTGCAATGAGGCTAATACATTTTTTGTTTTACTCAAACATTCTTAACATGTTTGTATCAGCCATGAATGGAATATGAGAGATTTAGGGCAAAATGATGAACAAACTGAAAGTTGCCAGGCACATGTCATTGGAAGAGGGAGGTTTGGGTGGTAAAATAGGAACATAATTTATAGCAACATCATAGTGGTGACTACCTATGATCTGCCTCGGTTCATAGTTTAGCAGTTCAATACCCATGGATAAGGGATTATGTGATCTGGGACTTCGGTGGGTTATGATGGATTATGTGCTATATCTGCCTTGGCTTTTCTTAGACCTGTCCATCTCTGCTGGTGGATCATGGTGAAAAAGCAGCACCTACAGAATTTTGACTTCTGCTGACAGTATTTTTAATTTTTTTTGCTTTTTTTTGCTCAGCCTTTTTGTTTCAAGTGACCTGCATCACTGATGAAGGGAGCGCCATGACACCAGTCATCAAGTACAGCGCTGGAGATGGAGTTGGTAAATATGTGAAGAAATTACCTAGCACTTATTCACTGTAAGTGTTTGGGGTAGAAATTTGGTATCGTGTAGTACATGCCAGACAGGACAGCATCTCATTGCAGGATCAGGGGATTCCTTAGTGCCTTAGGGTATGAGGTATGTAGGCAATGTGCCTTTTTTGCCATGGATGGATTTCCGTTCCTTTACATCATGGTCAGCTTGGGATCCTCCCTCCAGACAAGTAATATTTTTTTCTTTTATTTTTATGTAAATATATTGCTCCAAAATATAGTGCTTTTTCCTGCTGAAGAGAGTCTGCTCTCTTCCAGATTTTACTTCTGAATTAAGAGTATCTTGAATTGTAACCCTGTCCTCCCTCATTCCTCCTCAGTTTGGCAACGAAAATACATATCCTCTCCTCCCTGCACCCCACCCCCGCAGCAAGGGGCATCCACCTGCTCCTTTCCTATGACCAGCCAGCCAGTCTCTGCAGTTTCACCTGGGATGTGTTCCTGAACCACTGTATGAGAATGCCACACGAGATGCTGTCAGGACCCAGTTTATAACACCTGCTGTTTTCCTTCTGTCCGTGAGGCCTTTGTCTGTTTTGTAGAAGCAAAAAGAGTTTGGTGTGGTGACATCCCAGTCACTTTTGTCCACTAAGTAGTAGACGCCTAATCAGCAAAAAGCTGGAGGTTTTTTAACCCCTTAGTTCCCTGGGAAGCAGACCTAAGCTTGAACCATTTCTAACCGACATATCGGTTTTAATTAATTTATTTATTAAGTTGCCTCTTGTTCAGCTCCTTAAAAGAGTTGTGCCTCATCTTTTGCAATTACTCTTTACATTGCATATCCCTTTTCATGTTGTCACACCATCCTTCTGCAGAATTTCAGGCAAGGCTGCTGTAAAGGCATTATAAAATGCCTTTTATAATATCCCAGTTGCTCTACATCCATCAACTTCCACACTCGGCTTCTCTGCTCTTTTGATTGCTGCTTGTACTGAGAGTCTAATGCAAACTCGATCAGCACTGCAGGCACCTTGCAGAAGAGGCTTGCCAGTGAAGGTGATGAAAATCCCTTAGCCAAGTGTCTGGATATGCATGGAGGATTGCAAATAACCAGGAAACCCTGTCACTGAGATTTCTTATGCTTGTGTTCTGTATAAGCAAAGACAACCAAGCGACTGTTTTTTCTAACAGGTGGGAGAAGGAGGAATAGAATGTTTCATGTTTGTTTTTGTATAAATTTATCACTCATTTCAGTTAAGTCTTCCTCCTTCTCTGTTTTTAACTGCACAGGCTTGCCACTACACAGTGCCAGAGAGAACGTCCTCCGTCTGTATTGCTCTGAAATTACTGTAGTCATTTCCACTCTTCAAGGTTACTTGGAGAACCCTTTTTTTTTTCTTGCATTCCACCTCCACTGCCTCCTCTCTCAAGAGCTGCTGATGCAGTGGTGATTTCCAGCCTAAGCAGCAATGCCAGAACTTTAAGCAGGGTCTCTTGAGGGTAGTAAGGTTTTTATTATAGCCCGCTAGCATATTGAACCATTATGCCACCTTGAACATAAGTGCAAATAGGCACATGACTACACAATTACTTAAATTTCTGCCTAATTTATTAGCGAGGAAAGGGATAACATATTGTTAAACGCTTTCTAAAATAACATTCCCTTTCTCCCCTAATCCCTCTTGATTTTTACAGGTCTGATCTTGACAACACCTGGAGAGAAGGACAAAGCGGAGTCCAAACGTGCAAAATTCTACAACGAGTTGTGGTTTGCAGTGCTGATGGTAGTTCTAGGTTTGATCCTCTTGGCTATTCTTCTCTCCTTAATTCTTCAAAGGAAAGTCCACAAGCAACCCTATGCACGAGACAGGCCTCCTTTAGTTCCACTCCAGAAAAGAACGTCGCCGATGAGTGTGTATTCATCAGGTGAAACCCATCCGGTACGTTTGGTAAAACGCTGTGTTGTGTATCCATCATTTACAGTTAATCCATCCATTACAGTTGTGTAACACTTTTATCTGCCCCCCACCCCCCCACACACACACACAGTTTTTCTTCCTCCTTCCACTGTTTTGTTGCACACTCGGTTACCGAATGAAGGCTGCTCAGTGTAGGAAAAGAACTGCCTGGTACCTAACACGGGCACAGAGAGCCAGGCTACAGGTGCTTAGCCCAAAAAGAGCCCCGTGGCACCTGGTCTGCAGCCCTGAAATGCTTCTGATGCCTGAGACAAACTTTGGATCTGGAGTCACAGAAAATACAAAGCCACTGATGCCACCTGATGTTAGTTGACATCTGCAATGGAGGTGAAAAAGTCTCGGCATGCTGTGAGAAGGTAGGTGATAAAATGTGCCTTTCAGAGGAACCTGTCCTGTGTTTCCAGCTATCTGATGGCTAACCAGGATCCATCCGACAGTCTTTGTCAGGTACCCATGAAATGTTCCTGCAGAAAGGAGGACTTAGGGGGAGGCTTCTTTCTACTATCCACATACCGCCAAGCCTGACTGCTCTAGGACGAGCTGCATGCCACCAAGGTTTAGAGTAAGGGCAACCAGGGAAACGCTAGGGACCTCCACAAGATGTGTGTGTGCATCTGTACACACAGAGCCACAGTGGGACCACTGCAGAGGTGGGAGGGGGACTGCTGGGGAGTGACTGGGAGGGAGGCTTTGTATCATTTTTATTATGACAAGTTAAAAATCTGTAAAAAAATGGATAAAGAGCATCTTCCACCATGTCGCATAGCAGTAGTGCTATCCTACCCTTTGAGGAAAAGCAAGACAAAAGGAATATGGCACTTGTTAGGAGACTGGGAGCAGCAGTGCCTTCCATTTCTGTGCTTCTTCCCAGCCACAGGCCGTGAGATGATTCTTCTTGTCACTTCTCAGCGTCTTTTTCCTGTGAGCACCATCAAGCAGGATAGTGACTCCTGCATCCTTCACGCATTCTGTTCCTTCTTGTCTCAGTGCCAAGAAGCTGCATCTGTGCCTCAACGAAGGAGCTCTTGGAAACAATAGGATTTCCAGTGTGCCCCTTCTTCTGGCAAAGGCTAAAAGCGTTAAGAAACTTCTTTTTTTTTGTCTCATGGTTTTGATTCCTTTTCCTCTACAGTCTGTCATGTTGTGTTGTTCCTCTTGACTTTAAAATGTCTTTGCTGTTGGCATGCCTGTGCAATTCTTTTCCATATTCCTGTCCTCTTTATTTTTTCCCCTTCCTTTTCATTTTTCCAGAAGCTCATGGACTTAATAGAAAAGAAGATTCTACAGTTCATCAGAGGAAGGACTTAATCTGAGAAGTTAGGATACAGCTACTAGGAAGTAGCAAAATCACTTGTGTTTTACAAGAGTTAGTGAGATCATGTAGCAAGCAATGCTGGCTGCCCACATGGTACCCAATGACCCGTTAAATAGTGTCTCATTTTTGCCAGTTCTCTACTCCCCCACATCCTGCTACATTGCTCCCCTTCACACCCTCCGCAAGGAACAGACTGCACCTGCGTTGCACCTTGCCCTGCCCTGATGCTTTTCCTCCCTCTCTTTAATCTCAGTTCGAGACCATTGCTGACACATCTGATGCATCAAGCAGTGTCACTCTCAAAAGATACACAATGCACTTTGAGGTAGAGTTGTTAGCTTGCAGAGTTGCAACGTGTGATGTGCCAGATGACCCAAAGAGCATGCACGAAGGCATCTTTCTTACATTGCATGCTTCTCCTGGTGGCTGAATTTCTTTTTCCTGGTCACAATAACAGGAAGTCTCCTAACATCCCCTTGCTGTGCAAGTCTGGGCTGTCGTGCTGGTAGTAAAACATCTTTGGCCCTCTGCCTGTTGGCTACTTTAAAAAAAAACAACAGAAAATTAGGGGGGAAAGTAGTAATCGGGGAAAGTCCTGTTTTAGAGGCTTGGGTGGGGTTTTTTTTCCTTCTTTTTAATTATATGATTATCCTACAATGGGGAAAGGTCCACTCTATTTTTGTTCTTCTGTCTATGACTGTGCATGATTTTTGAAGCATGGGTTTCTCTGTTCTCTTCCGCTCCTGCTTTGGTTTTGTTCAGATAAAGTGTTTGAGACCATGACCTTTATTTTTGATTTATTACTTTGTGCCTTCCTCATAGGGGCTGACAGATACAAAAATTCCGGGAGTTGGCTCTCCCACAAACAGCCGTGGTTTCCACATCGCATCTGGGGCAAGGAGACCAAGTCAGAGCCAGCTAAGTCACACATATTCCCCAGCCTCTCTTCATCGCAGTGTCAGCCAGCTGCTCGACCTCTACGACAAAAAGTCTCTTGTTGAGGAATCACCTTGGGATGCCATTATTCGCAATCATCATCGCACTACTGGTCGTGGCTTGGTAAGCACTCCTGTTCCTCTGTGATGCTGCTGTGCATGGTGAGCTGCTAGTGATTTGTCTGTCTCGTTGGGATCATGAAAAGGACTAAATATTAAAAGCTGCTGGAGGTACAGCCAAAAGACCTAGAAGGACGTGGTCAGATTAGATCCTGCCTACTGCTCTCTTCTGGAGCTGCAGGTGGTCACACACTGCTCTTACGGGATGTGAGGGGTCCACATGCCTTTGTCTATGATTCCCATTGAACCAGTAACTGCATGGTCTACCAGGGCTGTGCACCTTGAAGAATTCCCTTCTATTTGGTCAACACATAGGCCTTTCTCTCCGTGCATTTTAGCAAATGTACCTGTGCAAGGAGGGATGTCCTGGCATCCTTCACACGTTCATTGCCAGAAGCAGAAGCTTGTACTCTAGTGACTCCTGTTCTGTGACCTTGGGCTCAGTTGCTGACGAGGCCTCTCTGTCCTCTGCTCAGTCACAATGCTTGAATCTTCTGGCACGTGTGACAAATGACTTCCAAGTCTGCCCAAGGGGGACTGGGGGGGGACGGGCAGAGTATCTGTCTTTTAAAATAGGAGAGGACAGGATTGGCTGGTGTCACCAACATGGACCTGAACACACAAACACAAGAAGTTATGATTCTTAAGTAAAGGACAGTGGCAACTTCCCTTCCTGTCTGTCACCAGGGAACAGGCTTTTTAACCTGCATCCCCTGGCTTCCATCCTTCCCTGAACAGATGTGTGGGAAGTGGTTCGGGGGCCAGCGAGATGGGAGCGGTTGCTCCCAGAAAAAGCCAATAAGGTTCCTAAAAAATGGGGCAGATGGGAGTGAAAGGCATGTGAGGTACGAGTTAGAACGAGTGTGCAGTTATTGAGTGGATCTTGTTCAAAATGCAAAGTGAACTGGAGAAGGATGATCTGGCACATAAATCCAGACAGCTCCCTTGGGCTTTCACCTTCAGGACACCAAACAGCCCCAGAACCGGGGTGTTGCTACCACTGCTGCCGTACCTGCTTAGACCATAAAGATCAAGTAAGAAGATACTGACACTTAGCTGTAGGCAACCCCCCTATAGGTACAGGTTAACCCTCAGCCTGCATTCAGCACCTCATGGGCTTCCTGATTCAGTGGTATCGTAACTCAGCCTCAAGTCATTTTCTCGGAGCTATCACATCCTCATGATTTAATTCTTTGGAGACTAACAGCCCAGCCAGGGTGTACCTCTGTATGATCTCAGCCAAATGAACAGCTCCCAGTGCTAAGAGAGGAAGCCCTTGTTCCCTTGTTCTATCTGCTTATCTTGGGCCAACACCATGGTTTGGGTTAGCTTGCACCGCCCCACCCCCAGCACATGCTGCATGTTGGCATGTTAGAAGTTGTTTACAGAATAGTCCAATGAAATTTCAGACGTGGTAGGAGCAGAACAAAAAATTCCTCTCACTTTTGGTGGCAAACCACCCGACAGCATGAACTCAGGTGCTTTTTGAAATCAGCAGCTGTACAACACAAAGCTAGCGCTCTGTCCACCCTCTGTACATTGCTCCAGTCTCTGCTCCTGCATCGCTCTGCTACTCTTGTCAACAAACCTCCTGCAATGCTTTTCACTCAGTTCTTCCCTTTACTACACTCAGCAGCTTAGGACTGTCAGCAAGTGTTGTTCACCCCTTTGTCCACCTTGCAAATTAATGACTGAACGTTGAAGTGGATCAAGACACCCATCTGCAATAATGCTGCTGGTGATCTCTTCATGCTATGGAAACAGAGAGTTTTATTTCTTTTCAACTCTTATCCTGGCTCAGTGCATTAGCATGAGTACAGGTGGAAGAATCTCAGACTCTGCTTGAGAAGCTTGAAGAACAAAAAGAACAAAATCTTAACTAAATCACAGGTGACAGGGTTGTTATACAAACCAAAAATCTAAACATGTATTCTTTCTCTTTTTCATCTCTCCAATTTCCCCATCACGCTGTAACAAACACTATTTTCTTTAGAATTTATCACCATTTACCAGTTATCAGATGTCTATATAGTAATTGATTATTTTAAAAGTTGTTGCTTACTATGAAAATCTAGCTGGTTTGGATTCAGGTGCTTGAATGCTCTAGGATCTTACCTTATGCTGGGAGGAGCAATGGGAAAACATGCACTTAATTATTTCACAATTTTTTAGGGGGTGCAAGGAAAGAGAAAATGAAGGAATTGCCTTTAGTCATGTACAGCTTTGGCTTAAATGCTTTCCCCCCCTCCTCTTAACAGTATGTAGATGAAGAAGATCTTGTCAATGTCATCAAAGGCTTCAGCACCGTCACCAAGGAGCACACCACATTCACCGACACCCACCTCTGAAGAACACAAGCACCTTCTCTAGAAAATGGAAAGTGGGTAACTTGCCAAAAGCAGCCTGCATGGCTTTTGGGGGAGAGGAGAGGGCTGCTGTTTCCCCACCCCTTACCCACTACTTAAAAGTCAAACCTGTTTGCTAGGAGGGGATGAGTAAATTGGCCTTTTTTTTTTTTCACAGTCTCTTTAACTGTATAGTAAAACAATGTGTGTTAGCACTGACACCTCAGAAAAGTAAGAGAGCAGTTTGAAAATCCCTAAATCATATAGTATTAGAAGACTGCGAAGGTAGAGGCTTTCATTGTTGTCTCCATACAACTTTCACAGTTGAGGAGGGGATGGGAGGGGGGGGCATCATGTTTGGTAAGGAAAAGTCTTTTACCTGTCCAAAAAACCAACACGTGGCTAAAAAAGGCCTGTGGCAGGATAGCCACGTCTTTTCCTGGCCTGACAAAGCTCCACCACAAAATTGTGTTCGTGCACAAGTAAATAAACATCAAATGAAGGAATTCTGGAGTTGCTTTAACCTTTGTGTTCTTTCCCTCCCTCTTCCTCACCCTCTCAGCTCAAGTTAAAAAAAACAACCAAAAAGCCATTAATTAAAGTTTAACTCCAAGCATGTTTTTTCAGAGGTAGAAAACCTCCTCACCCACTCCCTGTCAAAAACTTGCTGTCACAGCCTTCCCTTTTGCTTATGTATTACTAATCTACCGGCAATAAAATTTGTTCACCACCCACAGTAAACTAGAAGCAAACAGCAAAACAGCCAGTGCAACACAGGTAGGAAATATCATGTCAAGGCACTTGTAATTGAGAATTATTATACCATGACAGTAAACCTATTCCCATATTCATCTCTGTCCTTTTTCCAGAGAAAGTGACAAGGAAGCCCTCAAGAGACTGCCAGTCCCATGTACTCTGCCAAGCCTATTTTTATGCACGCTCTCAGTCACAATCAACAAAACCCATCATCTGATACCACACATTTTCAGGAAGCACAAGCAACACTCCTCTGGCAATTTATTTGGACTAAGAGGCAAAATAATATGCTATTTTGAATAGCTTCCCCCTTAACCTGCACAAAACATTTCAGATTTCAGACAGCAGCATACAGAGCAAGGATCCCATTCATAAAACAAGACTACAGATGCAGCCCCTGTGAATTGGGCAAAATCCAGCCAAGACAGCAGCAGCTCTTGGCTGTGTGGCTGTGTCTAAAAGGCATCTTCCACTGAGCAACCAAGTATTCCTTTAGCACCCTCCTTTCCCCCAAAACAAAAATAATCACAACATATCACATGCCTGACCACGTTTACGCAAGAATGCACAACAATATTTTGGACCAAGTACCATACTACATTTTGGAGCATCACATAAAGCCACACATTGATGTGGATGACTCTTCAAAGGTTTGGCAGCAGCCAGTTAATTTCTCATAACCTCACACTTTTTATTCTGGGTATCAGAATACAGTCCTGTTCAAGAACCATGTCATGTTATGCCTGCTGCCAGCCAGAGGGCACCTGCCCCTCATCTTTGCCACCAGTCACATTTTCACAAGCCATAGTCTTGGCAGGATGCATCATTCTTCCGGTGCCGTGGTGAAGCAGCTGTCTTCGTAGGCGATGGAGAAGCCGCACCAGGTAATTCGGGCCCACCTTCGGCAAGGACTGGTGCGGAGGCCAGGAGAGGCACTTTCTTCCTTCCCAGGAAGCCGGCTCCTTCAAACCCCATTTTCTTTTTGCTTTCTGCTTTGGCTTCACTCTCCTCTTCTGGTCCTCTTTTTTTGAGATCCAGAGAACTCTCTGGCACACGGAGAACCTCCGTACTGCAACACCCACCTGCATCTGTCATGCCTGTGCCTCGCACTTCAAGTGCTGTTGTCAGGACTGCCTTCCTCTCAGCTGTGCTGCCCTCAGCTGCTGCCTTCCTGGCCTCTGGCTGGCTTGAATTCCCATTTGCAGCAGCTGCCTTCTCTGTTGGGCTTTTGCTGGGTAAATTAAAAGCCTGGAAGTCCCGGTAACTGTGGAAGCTTTCCGTCCGCCTTGCTCTTGCCAGTAGAGGGCTTTCTCTGTATGGCCGCACAGAGCCATACGTGGCAGTTTCGTGGATTGTTTCGTGGTGCTGCAATTGGAGGCTTCAAAAAAGAAAAAAACACCGAGGACGAGAAGAGCAGATGTTACGCTGAGAATGGTGGCCAGTTCTTCTCCACACCCTGCTCCCACCCACCACTGCAACTCCCACTAAATAGCAATATACTCCTCACAACCCACACACACAAGGGGCTCCAGATCACTCCAGATTCTCATAGGATACTTTTTATCTGTACACACGTAGACCAACAGCAATTGAGGAGTATGTGTGTGTAGTTCAAGAAACTTAGGGCATAGACTCAGGGGCTCAGCTACAGCATTCAGGCCACCAAACCCCTCACTGCCTACCTGACAGGTAAAACCTTTGGTGTCTGCAGCCGGTGCCACGCTTGGTGACTAACCTGGAATTAGACTCCCGAAGCCGGTTTGGCTGAACAACTGAGGTGGCAGGACTGATGTTGGGTGTGGCACAGCGAGACGTACTCAAGTCACACTGGTCAAGCAACTTGAGCAGCTCTTCCTCTGTGGGGCCACCAACATCTGAAAGACACAGAGTGCTCGAGTTCATTTACTGTAGTCATGCACATGTGAGGACAGAAAAAGACCCACACCACAGTCCTGGTGTAACACAACTTACCTTTGTCTTCACTCTTACTAACCATGTCCATAGCTGTGGTCAGGTCCCACATCTGGATGCTGCCATTTGAATGCCCAGTGAAGAGGTAGCGGCGTGGCCGGGAGCCCATTCTGCTGGATCCTTCACATTCTCGCACAGTAAACGATGAGATGGTAGTGCAGTCAACTGCCTGGATCTCACAGATCCTACAGGAAGAGAAACCTCAAGTTACCAAAACAATTGTACCTGGCAGTTTGACCAATAAAGTTAGTACTGTATTGATTTTCTGAGATGGCATCAAACTTGCCAACAGAAAAAAGACTTTTCTTCCAGATGAAATTCCTTTCCCTGCACGACCAGCATGCTGCTCAGCAGCAGACGGTACCTTCCCCTCAATCCATCTGCAGTCCTACTACTTGTTTACTTTTATTAGGGAACCCCCATATATTTGATGTCCATTTTCAGTTTGCAATGATTAGAAACCTAAGGCTTTCAACAAGAAGGACAGCAACTAAGCCCCTTCACATGCTAGACACTCTAGGAAACTAACCTGCAGGAACAGCACATTTAATCATATAAAAGATACACAAAAAAATCCAAGGATGATAAATCCAAGGTTATCTATACAGGTAACTTTTGTCTTAAGACAACTTGACATGGCAGATCTCCATAGCTTTTTTCCATTTTAGAAGCTTATGAGAGGAGAGAGAGGAAAAAGACTCCCAAAACTAAGCCGTTAAGCCATACCCCAACACCAGAACCTCACATATTCTGAGTAATTTGTTTTACTGGCCCCCTGGATTGAGCTTCTTGCCCAAGATGTTCCAAAATAAATCATCTACTAAAACTCCCCACTACATACAAATCTAGCCTGAAGTAAGTGGGGGATGGGGGAAAAGCACATCAATAATCTGCAGGGCTTCTGTCCTCAATTCAGATGCTAAACGTGTTAAGGCATCAACATTTTCACCCAGATTCAAAGTTATTAGGCAAGAAATGCAAGAATAAGAAGCAGCACAGAAGTGAGATGCACCATCTTTTCTGATCTTTTGCCACCTTACTAGTCTAAGAAACCGGAAGAAAAGCAGCTGCAGTTATCTGGTAACATTTTTACTACATTGGCAACAATGTAGTAGAATATTGTGAAGTCAAGCTTAAGTAAATAATTGTATAGCTGACCTAGAAGACAGTCTCTCCGTTTTAAAGGTTCTAATATCTTCAAAGACAAGTGCAAAGGGAGAGAAAGTGCTTCCTTGTCTACCTCTGTGAGCAGCACAATCCCTGCCACCAGCAACTTCAGCATTAGTTTTAAAATTTAATGTTAGCGTGGTACCATGGCTAAGAGTTACAGATTCTGTAGAGGTACACAAATGTTTGTTTTGTGAGCTCAGCAGGTGAGCCATTGTGAAGTGAGTTTCTGATACCGCATTTTGCAAAATACCACTTGGCTTCTAGGTTATAGCAGAGGATAAATACAGTTCTGTTACTAACACACAAACTAGAGTTCAGCCAGAATGTCAAGCACATTAGAAGCTTGCTAAGTGCAACTGCATGCACCCCCAAGGGACAGGAGACCCTGCCACCTGAAGAGTCCTGCTCCTTTCCCACTTAAAACCCTAAACATGGAGGTACCTTTTCCCAGTTGAAGACAGCCTTACAAACAGCTTATTAGTGATGGGAACAACTTTCTGGATAAACACCTGCTGATCATCACGTTCACCAAAGGGTCCTAGAGAAAAAAAAGATCACTTTTTTGTTTGTTTCAATTCCCTCACCCTCTTCCCCACAGTCCTGAAGACCCAAATTCACATTAGTATGACCACTGTAATTTTTAAGAATCAGGAACAGGAACCAAAGATGACTAATAGCTAGAAAAAGCCATCCAATGGGTAGGAGCCTCTACAGATACAGATTTTTTTTGTTCTTTTGTTTTAAAGGACACCCATTCTTGAGTTGCCTGCATATTCCTGGAGGAATTACACTGTCGCTACAAATCCTACATCAGCCCTCTATAATAACAAGTAGGACCTTCTTATTTCACAGCTCCTAGATGTCTAAAGGCTTAATCAGATTTCTTGCCATAGTACTGACCCCGCCCTGTGTTCACAGGGCATCCTATTCATCAAAGGTTCATTTGCAAGACTCGGACCACAAAGGAATCGAGACTACCTGTCTACCCATATTTGGCGACGTGCATTCCTTCAGTACCTTGCTGTAGCAATGTGCTAGCACCATTTGCCTCTGTGGTTTCAAGGCTTCAGTAAACCTTGCCACAACTTCAAACTCATTTAAGAATTTGTCACATGTGCATCATTTAACCCTGACTGAACAATGCACTGGAATTTGCAGCAGACCCAAACCTTGCTATGCTAATCTGCTTTGATGCAGTCTCCTGCGCTTTCTGTCATTCTCTAGTTACACCAAAAGTGAAATGCTACATCGGTTTGCTCAAGGAAGAGGTATAGTATCTGTGTTTGGAAGTTTTTCCTCACATTCACAGTAAGCCCTTTAAGTGTACTCACTCCAAACAGCCTAAATAGCGAGTATTTCCAGGTGAATCTTAGATTCCCCCCATCTTTTCAAGGAGAAGGCAGTATCTAAGAGCTTACAGCCATCCGCTGACTTGCATGTTACCAGGTTGAAGGTCTGTTAAACCTTTATAAAGGCCAGCGAATGTACAGGCTCAGCACAGCGCATTCAAGAGACATCTTACCAATGTCATTTCCAGAACAGTAACTGCCATGACTCTCTGCTTCCTCCAAAGATAAGATTTTGAATGATGCAAGAGGTGTTGAGCCTGGCTGAGTTGAAATCATGCCCCGGAACCGAGTCACAGTCCATGTCCGTACATGGTTGTTATCAGCACAAACTAGAAAGGAAAAGATGTATAATAACATTTACAAGGGATGACAAAACTTTTCAGATAAAACTTATCTAGTGATTTCTATATGATAAGTTTTTCAAGATTGAGCGATCAAGCAGAATTTAGTCAATGTCAGGTCACATGTTATGAATCCAGACAATTATCTAACAATCTGCAAGTTGTTGCTGGTGTCCTGTTTTCTATCAGTTTCATCTCTTCTCTCAGACATTCAAGAAACAAACTGGAGGCAGGTGGAACACAACATTAAGGTCTGACTGAGTCAGCACCAGTGGCCTACAGCACACTTAATCCTCTGTGTGCAGGTGCTAGGACAAGACATGTCAAGAGAGCAGCCTGGCAGCAGAACCCTCATCACATAATAGTGCTCTTTATTTCATTCATCAGTTAGCTTGCTACATACATACAGCTTTCCCAGCACTGCGGGTTTAGCACCAGGCTGCAAGAGAACAGATGACCTCTGGCTTGTTTGTTTACAGTATAATTGGATACCATGTTTCCTGTTCCTTTTTTTTAAAAAAAAAAAAAAAAAAAATTGGATAGCAGCAGAAAGTAAATCTGTTCTCTGCCATGCCCTGGTTGCTGGATTCTGGGCGAAACAGATTCTTACGGAGGGAGGAGTGATTGCATCTTCCCTAAAAGCAAGGCACTTTCCCAAGCATAAGACAGGACAACAGGGTAGCACAACAAACACCAGAAGACTGCTGAGAAAAGAAGAAACACAGACAGCCCTTTGAAGCCATGGGAAGGCTTTTTCTAGGGCCCAAGAGGAGATGATGCACATTTTGCTGCAATCAAGAAAGTTCCTGAAATGCTGTCAAACAAAGACAAGTCCTAGAGGACTTTGCCCACAACAGTAAGACTTGACAGGGATACATTTGTTTACAAGCCCTTTCATTTCCACAAATGACAGCCTTGGAATAAGACACAAACAAAGGTTTTCCAGTATCTGGTCAAATAAAACCTAGGCCTTTTAACTGCTAGAGCCTTTGAAGAACGCTTACTTTAAGAAAGAGGATCCAAGTCAATCTAGCCCCTCCCCTGCCCCCAAATGTTCCGATTCATTCTATCACACGTGGGAACAATGCAAGTTATAAAGCACTGCCTACAAACACTTCATTGCTCAGGAGGAGGGGAGAACCGCCAATAGAAATCTGTACACGGAAAAGATTACCTGACACAAGGTGTTTCTCTGAGAGCATGATCTTCGTAACAGGACTTCGATGAACCGTAAAGGTCTGAAAGAGCTGAGGCCCAGACCCAACTGTTTCAGGGTGCTGTACAATCACCCTCACTGCTCCAGAGCTGGTGCCATACGCAATCTCAATCCAATTGCCACTTACACCTAAAGCAAGCAAGAACACAGTTGTTTTCCCCAGGAATGAAAGTTTGACTTACTGGGGCCAGGGAACGAGGCTGTAGAAAGCAGTATTTCCAAGCTTCCACAGTAAGACTGATATTTGTTTTAAACCGTTTACTCTTTATTTTCCCATGAATAGAGAGGACATTTTGCCGCTAAAAAAAACCCAACATTCCATACTGTGCTCTTCAACACACTGTCTTAACAACAGCCTTCTCTCCCATTCTCTCCTCCCTCCTGTAAGTGAGATGGACAAAAACATGATTGGATATTTTGGCACTCCTCATAGTGATATGGTCAATAAGTACCTCATATCGTTTATCTTTCTGCCTTAGTGGGAGGCAAATGGGAAAGCAAGGCAAGAGCAGGGAGGACTAGAGTTAAAAAGGTCACTGTGGTATCAACATAGTTATGTGAGTAACCACTGTCTTCCAGTTTGGTTTTTTGGGTTTTTTTTTTTTTGCATTGATTTGGGTTTTTTTGTTGTTTGATTGGTTTTCTTTATTCTTTTGTTTTGTTGGGGTGTTTTTTGTGTGCTGCTTTTTTTTAATTTAAAAGCTGCACTGTGATTACAAAAGGGTGTATAGACAGAATAGCTAAGCGTCATTCAGCCGCATATGGAAATGGTTGTTAGTATATTGGTTATCAGGTTAGACACCACAGCAAGGTTGTCTCCCCACCCAGATCACCACAGACTATTTCAGTGAATACGATTCATAATCTGAGTACTTATCTTGTATAAAAGGCTTAAAACCAGCAAAGGTCTATTAGGCATTAATATATGATGCGTTATGTTATTACATTATACATTAATGTATAATGCATGATATACAAACATATACACATACATGCAAGTACATGTACCTATTTATTCATATGTACAGATGTAAGGAAAACAGTTATGCCTAGTGTTCATCATTCATTTGAAGTTGATTAAATGAAGAAAAACACATTGTTTATGTCAAGGGCTACCTTGTCTGCTTTAGGCCTGCTATACAGTGACAGATAAAGTACATTTAGAAAAAACAAAAGACGCCCACACCTGTAACAGACTCTAAGAGACACTAATACAGTACTGACTTGTTTTAGGCGTGAGGTAGACACTGAGCGCTGTTATAGCATCATTGGAGGGATCATGGTACAATTCTGTCACTAGAAGATCATTGTCTTTCATCCGCAATGGGAACTTCTGCATGTCTGTGGGGAAGATACATTTATTTATTACACTGGATAGACAGAGTTGCTCTGATGCAACTTAGACCAACGAAAGAGTTTAAGAACAAAGCTGCTTAGCACCACCTCCTTTTTATTCCACCCTGCTCCCATTTCTTACCTATATAGTAAATAGAGCCGTTGTTACAGCCCAGCAGCAGAAAAGATCCAGCAGTATCATAGCTTGTGATAGGAACAACATCCTGAACCTAGTGCAAACAGAAAGAAAGAAATAATAAATAAATAAATCAAGAAGTTAGGTTGTTACTTTCTCAGTTTTCAGACCTTTCTGGTATATTTTGTTGAAGAACACCTGAGTTTGGTACAGGTCTGAAGCCATTATGCACACACTCACACAAACAATGGCATTCTTAAAGTACTGCTGGTGAACTGCATTCCTCTACCAAACTGGATCTTAAGTCATGGAGTTCAGCAAAACCACGCATATAAGTTAGCACAGCTGCTCTGGAAGATCCTTCTCCATGTGAAGGCACAAAGCTTGGAGTGCTGCAGCTAAACCTCATCTTCAAAAGAGGATTTATTTTTTTTCACCAGGATGCAAAATGAGCGTACTTCACACTTTTTCCTTTCTGACAACTCCTTAAGAGGTTGCTGGGCAGGGGAACTAGGTGTTGCCTCTCTTAAGCCCTCCTTTACCCCCAGTTCTCGTGTCCCTCTGCCCACCTCTATGGATAGGTAGATAACCAGCAGATACATAACGAGAGGGGGAGGGAATTCTTATCCTATTACAACTTCCCACTTCAAATACACATCCACACCAAGTAAACTAGAAGGCAGCCTTGTCATATTTTACTTACTGGTCTTCAACTTAAGGTGAGGGATTAAGAATGCCCTCTCTTTGCCCTCTAGGATCAAAAAGAGTGCTTATCCCCTCTCAGGTGTGACAGAGATCTCAAGCAAAGAAAAAGTTTAGCTTATCCTAGGTATGATCCCCTATCTCAAGCAATTCTTTTTTGCTTCCACCCTGTGGAAGAAAAATCCAAAAGCCGTTTCATCCAGAGCACTCAAACTGCACAAAGCCATAGTATTTTCCTATATTCTGTATGTTTCAGCCAGTCCACTTAATGGCCACTAAATACTAATTCATGGAAATACCAGCTTAAGTTCTCATTTCTCTCTGACCAGCAGCATCCTTGCAATTGCCTCAGAGACTTGCAAAATCATTTACAAAATACCAACAATGAATCTCTTGGATAAAAGCAAAACAAAGAAATTTCCCCACACCTCAAAGAGCTAGCATGTAATCCAGAACCCATTCCTAACCTAAGGATAGCCTGTCAGCCCCTAAAATACATTCTAAGCCATTACAGAAAAAGCTGCAACACGAATATAGCTGCTGCGCGTTTTCCAGGGTGGTGGGGAAGGAGGGGAAGAGGCACTTTCCCTCCTGTATTTGTTTAATGAGCTATGCCCCTCTCACTTACATTCACCTACAATTCAGCACAGATCCAATGCTGAAAATAAACTCTTCTGGGAACACCTGGATTTTCCCTGTGTAGCTTATGACTGAATGACCTGGAGAAGGATCCTTCCCAATTACTGAAAAGAATGGGTATTCTTGATCTCAGTGCTTTCACACAGTACTTTTCCAGATACAGCTGTTTAAGTACCCTCTTCTCCCCACAGTCAAATTCATACTACACCTAACCAAATAAGGCATCTAACGATCAGGGCCACAGAACTTGGTTTTGAGGGTTGGGGTTTTTTCCAGACTACTTTAAAGAAGTAGAACAAGAACAGAAAGGCAAGAACCTAAACAGTCTCTCAGCATCTAAGAGTCTATGGACCAAGGTGCAGCGTGCTCTCTGGTTCTGTGGATCAAAGATACATAAAGAAGCTCTCCCATTTGCAAAAAATTTACAAAACTACTGAAGGTACAGGCAACCCATCAACAGATACACCACTTCACTTGTCACCTTGCAAAGACACAACAACTGCAAGGAGAGGACTGAGCAAGAGGATCTACCATGCTGCTGACAGCTGAGATTGACTGCCTGGGTCAGACAGATCATACAACACAAGGAGAGTCCTTTCTTCTGCAGCAGAGATAGGAACACCAGAGATGATTCAGCAGGTGCACCTGCCAACATGGGAACTTTCATTAGGAAACAGAGTGGCACTATACACCAGTCACTGGTAAAACACAGCCAGTGAGAATCCTCGCTTCGCGGACTGTTTTTCTGTCATACTCCATTGCTTCATGTTACATCTTACTCTGTAACACTAAATACTTGGCTTCCTTTAAGCTCTTCTGTGCTACAAATCTAATTACTGATGTATCTAGCACCCACAACCTCCTCTCCTTGTTGCATGCAACACCACCAGAGTTATGAATAAGTACTAGGGAAACCACCTCAGCTGGTCTGCTCAAGTCTCCAAGGTGGGAAGAAGATGAGAGAGCCAAGTAGAGGCAGCAGTCAGAGTTACATCTTCAGGTGCAATCCATCAAATACAAAACTCAGTGTCAGGAAGGATAGCTTTGCACAAACTAAGCCTCCTTAAAGTAGGACTCTGAAAGCCATCAGGAAAGAAAGCCCCAAAAGAAACAAATGGGGCATTGGCGTATTCTGTGCCTCAAAACCTCTCTCACTGCAGCAAGTATGATTACATAGCAAGTCCAGAGCTATGCGCAACTCATGGAAAGAAGTTACACAAACGCCATGTATTCTCATAATGAATTTGAAGCTCAGAGGTACAACCCCACCACTTAAGGCTTTATAGGGCTCTTCAAGAAGAATGTCTTCTAAAGGGAGATGATGATCTACAGGAAGATGTTCCCTCCCTCTCCCCCCACCCCCCCTTTCTAACAGAAGAGCCTGAGGTACACAAAGCACATTGAAGGTAGCTGGATTTGGGCGTTTTTTTATTTTTTGGGGGGGTTGGGGTTTTGTTTGTTGTTTTGAGGTTATGTTTGTTGGTAGGTTTGTTGTTGGTTTTTTTTTTTCTTTTGTTTTTGTTTTTTTTAAGGGAGCCATTAAGGGAAAAAAAAAACCCAACAAAAAACTAGAAAGCCAAAAACCTTGGTTTGAAGAGATCCTGGCATCCCTCCTAAAGATTTTCTATTCTTCAATAAGAAATGCTTTCACCAAAGGAATAGTCAGTCAAACCGAGGAACTATTAACGTGATCAGAAAGATTTCTGTGGCTCCCCCTAGCAACAATGATGATGAACAGGACATCGGTTTTTACTCCTTCAGAAAATATTGTCAAACACCAGCTTGTCACATAGCATTAAGTTGTCTCTTAACAGAAGATTTTGCAAGGCATCAGTAGAGAGCTTTAAATAATGTTTTGTTTAATTCAAGACCGTACTAACATGTCTCTCTCTGCTGCAGAAGCAATGCTATCCCGTGCTTATCATCCATGTTATGTGTTAGCAGTACTGCCACTTAAGGATTGAATCAGAATTTAGCAAACAGTGCAGCTGCCTCAGGTCAGCTTTGCCTCTCGAGATTTGCAAGACAGTTTTGGGATTTTTATTGCATCCAGGTTTTATGCCACAAAAATGTACACCTGGCTGTGTTACAAGCTTTGTTATTCACATGAATGCTCGACTGTTTTCTCAGACTCATACAGACTCCAAACAACAGGAATAGGGTCAGTGCAGCCAGAAGCATCCACATACAAGACAGACACCTTTAAAGAATATCCATGTATATTTCTGCTGAACAGTCTCCCATTGTAAAACAACTTTTGAGATACCCAGATATCAGACTGCCTTCTTGTTTCCTCCTTCTTTCAGATAGTGCAGAAATTGCTGTCACATATTCCCCACAATTTATTTCCTATGATCCTAGTGAATTTTTACAAAGTTAGTAATCCACAAGTAAGTTTAAATATACACACACTTGACATTTATTACTCCAAGTCGCACCATGTCCTTTTATTTGAAAGCCTAAAAAGCATAGTAGTACCACCAGAGAATTCAACATTCTGCTCACAGGCACAATTCTCAGGTATTACGGCGGCAAACTCCATAACACAAGTCAGGGCTGAAAACCCTGTGACAAGCATTTCACACGTGCTTTTAGATTATTTTATTCTTTTTTTACTAGAAAGACATACCAGCTCATTGAAAGTGATGCAGAAAATTGAATTGAACACACCTGCCAATGCTGAGTCACAGCGTTCCACACTCCCACTTTCCCTGTATGGCTTGTAGCCACCAACTGGTTGCCAATGAAGAAGAGAGCATCTACAGGGACTCCAAGACTGAACACTCCTACAAAAAATGAAGAGTCTATGAAGCTCATCTAAAATAAAGAGGAAAAAACCAGTAACAATGGAATCTCTCCACTATTATCATCTGTCACATTTATTACAGTAGCAAGTAAAGAACAGCCAAAACTGAGCTTGCAGCATGTGAGGTGAGGTACCATTCCAGCAACAAACTGGGTTCCATAAATAAAATGCCAGCATGATGTTATCCCTGCTGATGCAATCATTACTTGGGAAGGAGAAAGGAGGCAAGAAAAGGAAGAAGAGCCCATGTAAAATATACATTCCTTGTTTTTCTAAAGCCATTGAATTCTCAAATGGCTTTGCACATCCTAAGACATAAAAAAAATAAATTAAAAACCCCCACAAAACCACCAAAAAAATCCTGCTTGCTGTAATAGGATTTTTATTTAATCTGTGACTATTAAGTGTCATGTAAGTTGTAATTTCATGGGGTTTGCTAGACAGACAAATTTGTGCCATACTAGTTTGAAATTGCCTTTTAAAGTATTACAGGATCTCACCACTATTTTTTACCCAAATTAAACAGAGTTAGTCTGAAAACAGTTTTAAAATTAAATATGGCTACAACGCTTCATCCTTATTCTTGGGAAAAGACTGAACACAATGTGACATTAGTTGAATACATTCAAATTTCTCTTTTAGCAGAAATACTTGAACCTGGAAAAATAAGCAGCCTGTGAAAGCCTGTTTCTTTCTTTTTTTCTTTCTTACTCTCCTCATCTCCAGATCTTTGTTTGGTTACAGTCCATGAGTAGTGAGTCAAGGCTATTAAAAATTGATGCTATATAGGGAACCAGTTTCACCAATCATCACCTAAGATTCAAAATCTGGAAGACTTACTAGCAAATGCTGGCTTTCCAAATAAAGCAAATGTGGCAGCAATGTTTTGCGTAATAAAAATCCAAACACTGCGGAACATGACAGGCTTTGATGGCTACGGTTACAGTAGACCTTAACATCTGAGCTTTTCCAGAAGATCTGTCCTCTCCAGAGCTTCCTAGCCTCATCATAATCCATCATGAGTATGTTTAGTTGAACTGCAAACTTGGACAGCATACTACGTTTCATACTATGTATTGTACCATGTATTTAAAAGTTATATGAAACTAAAGATCATAGATTAACTCCAAGTCTGTCAGCTATGAATCCGTACAGCAAACTGGCCCTGTAAGTAACTGCATTTGTAAGTAATTCCAGGTTAAGCTTTACTGCCTGGTCAGTAAAAAGCCATTACTACTGGGGATACATTACACAACCAAGTGTCGAGCTTCACTCACAAGTTTTCTATCCCATACTGCTCACTCTACGTATTTATATTACTCCCCACTAAAATACTTTAAATGCAGCAGACCAATGTCTTCAAAACAAGAATACGCAGTAACTGGAAAATCTCCCAATATTTTTTTGGACAAATACAAATTAACAGAGTGCCATTCCCAGCCAAGCAGCAGCCCTTTGTTACACCCCAAGAAGGAACCTCAGGAAGCTCAATATATACTTATGTTTTAATTAGGATGCTAAACTGTTTTCCAGGGAACAGTACAATCATTCCATGCAGATAAGATGCAGCAGTAAAGGGCAGATGAAAAAGGCAATAATAAAAAAATCCACAGAAACAACTCGAATTGATTACTCTAGAGAAGGATGAGGTTCAAGGAAATCAAGGAAGACAGCTTGAATGGTCTGGAGGAATTTGAAGTGTCAGTCCTGCTTAGGCTCAACAATCTTGAGACCCAGCCACAGGGGAGACAACGCTATACGTAATGACAGGCTCTTGTCTTAAGGGTCCCTCTCAGTAAAATACTGCTTACAGAGCAATCCGGCAGCAGTGTCTTATGTAAGTAATATTGAAAGGAAGGAGAGCGCTCTGGGAGAGCTCTATCACAAAGATGCCAGCCCACACAATTTTCTGAGGATGGTGTCACCAGGCTTCGACGACTGTTTGGAACAAGTACTTTCTTTCACAAGATGATAGCAATGTACTGCAACACAAAGCAGGACAGCAAGCATTTGCCACTACAAGGAAACAAGACTGCTATATTCAAGTTGTTACTATTAAACACAAGCTTATCCTAGTTTTTTTAAGCCAAGCAGCATGACCTATTATCCAAATGAGGAATAGTACATTTTGGCCAATGTTAGTCCGACTACAGATTCAACCCTGCAGGCATTTTCTCTCTGCTCCCCCCACCCTCAAGTGGCATTTCCTTTGTTTCACAAAGTCACTTCAACATAGTACAGCCTGTTTAGCAAAAGTGCTTCCTTCAGTTTTGTTGCCATGTTCCGACGTAGTCTGAGCTATGAGAACCTTATGCTATTGGCACATTTCAGAGTTATTTGAAGTAAAAGTCCACTTATGGTTTTTGCATCTCTTTGCACTCAATTTCCAAAAATCCTAGATGCTGCTTCACGTATCTCATTGCAAATTCCAAGGCAACACAAAAGCGGCTAAGTCAAACCAGAAAATGCAGGAGGAATGGAACAGCACAGTGCTTAAAACGATGCCTATTACAGTGTGTCGGGTCTGGCTGAGCCCCAGAGCAGCCTCACAGCACTGTGCTTTGTATGGGCAGCTAGAAAGGTGTTGAGAACACACCAGTGTTTTGGCTGCTGCTGAGCAGTGCCCACACAGCACCAAAGCTGTCTCTCTAACATTCCCCCCTCACCAGTAGGCTGGGGGTGGGCAAGATCTTGCAAAGGGACATAGCCGGGACAGCTGACCCAAACTGACCAAAGGGATATTCCATACCATAGAACATCATGCTCAGTATATAAACTGGGGGGAGCTGGCTGGGGGCTGGTGATGGCTGCTCGGGGATAAAAGCTAAGAGAAAGGAGAAGGAAGAGGGAGAATTAGTTATTTATGACATTTGTCTTCCAGAGAAAGCACTATACGTACTAAAGCTCTGCTTCCTGGGAAGAGGTCAAATATTGCCTGCTGATGGGAAGTAAAGAATAACAATATTTGTTTTCCTTTACTTCTGTATGCATGGCCTTTGCAATTGCTTTATTAAACTGCCTTTATCTTGATCCATAAGTTGTTGTGGTTTTTTTCCCCATCTTATTTTCTTTCCCCCTGTTCTGCTGAGGAGGGGAGTGATAGAGCAGCTTGCTGGGCACCTAGCATCCAGCCAAGGTTAGCCCACCACATACAGGAGTGCAGCTGCCATGCTAAATCTTCCCTACCTTTAAGATTTGTTCACCAGGGGCATAACAGGAGAATAGGCTTCAAGTATTCACAGTATTTACTCCTTAACAGATATTTCATATTCAACTGACACACCATTCGTATTTATTTTTTTTAATACAATGGAACCTCCTTTTCTGTTGTGCTGATTATTATTATATAAAAGAGTTCTGTGAGTCACAACTAAAAGAACAGTACACAGCTGCATTAACTCATGCAAGACCTTTGCCCTTCCCCATCTTCACATCTGACTTGGTGTTTCCACTCATTCAAGCATGAAAAAAAGCAACAGCCCTTAACATAGCTGGAAATTGCCTGAGCATCTTTCAAGTAAGCTCTTCCTTTAAAGGCATATGGATCAAAACTTGAATTTGGTCATTTTGACTTTCATTAATGACCACATTAATTCTCATGCCTTCAACTATGGAGATACATCTAATAACAAATTATCTCAGCATTAAGCTTCAGAGAAAAGTGTCCACATAAGGAGACTGCTGTCATACTTTGTTAGCAGTATCCACTGCCAGAAGAAACAGACTTTACTGGCCTAATAGTGGTTATTCAAACACCAGGGATTAGACTGGAGTAAGTTCCTAATACCTAATATTGCCTCCCAAATTTGCCCTGTATTTGAACAACAGTGAGTCAGACAAGCCATCAGATTAGTACCAAGTAATATTTGCTTCTGAAAAAGCCGCCTTGCTGTTTCTAAAGCCCCACTAATTGTGTGTCCTTCAATACCAAGGTGTACAAGCAGCAATTCCTGTATGCTTAGGGCAGTACAGCTTGTCTTTTTCCTACCTAGACACCCACGTCATATAAAGAAGAAATTTTCATCTTTCAGATTCCATTTATGAACTACATGTGACAGAGAATTAAATCTTTTCATTGCCTCCATTAAAAATACAGCTTTAATAAGACACAGGAAAGAAAAGAGCAGAATCTCTCAGCATCTGTAGCTTTCCATCTCAGGAACTTAGTTCCTTTGTGCTATGGCCTAAACTCAAATGCAAGTCCAAGGAAAAGTTTAACTCTTAATTTGCATCTTGATACAAAAACTCAAACTGAACAGTAAGTGTTAGTAACTGTTCAGTAGACAGACTACTTTTGTATTCTCCATCTTTTTGATTTTGAGAAAGGATTCTTCTAGCATCACAGAGAAGAAATATGTTCTAATAGGTTGCTGTACTATAGCTTGTTTTGTCACTTTGTGAAAGCAAATACTGAACACCATGGATCATACATACCTCAAAATCAGATCACAGACTTCCTTCTCATTAAACACACACACGCAAAAAGAAACCAGTCAGTTATAGTTACCAATTTCACTGCCGCTACCACCATCTTGAATGCTCCACAAGATTATGCTACTCTCCGAGGCAACTGCAACCATCTTATCCTTGTCTCCATGAGGTCCTCCAACCACCTTAGCATTAAGAGCCACTCGCTCAATCGTCCAGTCCAGATAGGGACTTGTAAACACTTGCTGCCACCCAGATGACTCTTTGATTCTGGAAGGACAAAGGAAGGAACAGGGAGTAGAGGTTACAGATTCAGAAACAGACAACTCTACCTAAGCCAGAATCAACATGGATGACCCAGTCTTACAGGCTACGCCAGAGAACTTCATATTCCAGTAAAGCACTATAGTTTACAAGAGCTGCAGGTTGGTTTGTTGGTTTTTTTTTCCTTGAAGTCTGATACTGCATATTGTTTCAGTGTTTTGTGGCTACTAAAAGCCTGTGCTGGGCTTTTTCCTCATATAAGCACGTCTGATATAGAAGTCACCAGACCAATCCAAAAACTTGGGCTAAACAAGTGCTAGAGAACAAGGTTCAGCATAAGACTTTAGAAGAAATATCTATTTAAATTCCCAGAAGCAAGGTATCTTATATATCGTGTAAGACACCCAATCACGCTCTAGCATAAGGCTGTGCTATCTAGTCACATTTTCTATTTACGGTATACTGTACACAGGTAGTACTGAATTGACTATAAGCTTTATTTTTAGAGAAGCATTTGCCTGTGCAATTTTAAAGACTTACATGATGCCAGAAGAGCACAATTTATCCGATTTAATTTCAAGCAATAATTTAGATGCTTTGTGACTGAGCTAAAGCACACTAAATCTCAGCAGTCAAATTATATAAATGTTAACATGGAAAGCAAAAACATATCTAGTATCTTTTGCCATTGTTGCCATTCTTCCACTCCAACATTGCATCCTGCCTGGAGCTGAAACATCACAGTTCACTGTGCTCTACCCATACAGCATGCACAAGCTGTAGTGAACTGACTTAAGAGCAGGACCGCAATAGCCATAAGCCTTTGAATGAAACCAAGACATTCTCACAAGCTTTATTATCAAATTTTCAAGACTTCTGTCACACCTCAAAGGAGAAAAAAAAAGAAAAAAAACCCCTCTCTTTAGGATGTCCTTTGCTGTAGTTTTTTACCAAAATAATTAAGTATTTAAATATTATCGCTTACAAGCAGCCTAAAAGAAAGTCACAAAACCAAATATCTAAATACATTTCATTTCTTACTGCATGGGATTCACTGTCCACTACAAATTACCACTTACACTGAGAAATTATTCTGGCTAAAATTCAGATGCTGCCCTTACATTTTAAACAGCAGTGACAAGAATTTTATAAATCATGTCATTATACTGCACTGCAGTAGCACCATATAAGCAAGCTCTATTTAAAACTGTAGGTAGAAGGAAGTAACTTTAAGAATATGTTGCCTTCTCAAACACCAGATATTCAAAAATGTCTGGGCAAATGCAGCTGCCAAGCCATAAAAATGAGAGATACTGAGATACAGCACAGAGGAGAAAACACTGTACCCAAAACTGTGTAAGAGCAGAATGGAGGAGGGAAAATTCCACCATTGTATTCCCAGTGTTCCTTCAAGCCCAATCACCCCCCGCCCGCCCCCCGTCCCCCCAGCCCCCCCAAAAAAATATTCAAAACAAGACGAGACTGCTACCTTGAGTCACCATGAAGAAAAGCAGCATTTTAAATTGCCATGTTGACCCATGCCTCTTTCAGGAACCATTCAAGCCTGACAAGCTTCATCAAAAGCATCACTAATGACTTAAGTTCAGCAGTAACAAGTTTCATTAAGTAGATTACCAAGCAGGAAAGAGGCAGAATCTTTCACTTAAAAGTGAGGTAGCCCCCAAGGAAAACAGTCAGAGATAAAATCCTAAGGAAGGGACAATTAGCAAAAGACAATTGCAAATCATTGCCGCTTTCTCCAGTCAGACCACATTAAGCATAATTGAAAACAAGAACATTAAGTAGAGCAAGAAAAGCCACATTTAGTGCAAATTAAAGCAAAACAAATTATAGTGGTGAATACGAGAGACAAGGTAGATGTAATTGAAGTTACAAAGTTTAAGCAAGTAAATTAGTATTCTATATAGTGAAAAAGGTAGCAAACTATGGCTTCAACTTGGCAGTAACCAGAAAGAAGCCATCCACATTGCACTCTTTATTCTCCCTTCTGTTTCGGAACCACACTATGACAGCAGCACTAAGATTGTTTTTGGCAACAGCTCTTGTTAAAACATTACTTTTCAATGGAAAGACAGCCACCAATGAAATCCAGACTACCAGATGTGAACTAAAAGCAGCTTCTGTAATATGAAGGTGTTAGTTATCTTCACCTGATCTTAAAAAAAATAGCCAATATAGAAGACATTTAAAGATAATTTTCAGCCATCCAGGTGAAGGAACAAGTACTTAACAGTTCTGCTAAGGTAAAAAACCTGAAGTTTAAGACAAGGTACATCACTTATGTAACAAAAATCTATTATCTGTTTCAAGTTCTTCGATAGCCTAACTTCACAGACTGTCTTCAAATCCATACAGTAGGATGAAATTTTAAAATTATTCTTTCATTTAAAAGCCTGCTTTAGAACAGGCTTTTGAAGCAGTTAAATTAAAATCCATCACTTTTGCAACAGCATCAAGAATTGACAGCAGAGCAGCAAAATTTGAGTTCCTATCAAGCAGTTTATTTGCACATACAGAAGCAGCAACTTACATTTATAGGAGCAGACTGAATACATCTTATGTAGTGTCATTATA
>NC_073709.1:20013703-20018703 GCF_023634085.1 Falco cherrug | reverse complement strand
TTGGGCTGATTAGGGATAAACTTGTAGCCTTTGTTCTGAAGTTCCTTGCATAGTAGATTTAATTCAGGCCTTAAATCTCACTTGAACATAATTTATTTAATACACCAATTTAGGACCTTACTGTTTTTATAAGTAATGTTCAACTATTTATTGCATGAATTAGTTTGTCTACAAACTCTGACCAACTCTTGATAATATTTGACTATTTGACCTTAAGATTTCTTTTTCTGGTTATTAAGTGTTTTATCTTTAGTAGTATCATTTGCAGTAAGTAATATAGTTAAGCAAGAACTGTCAGTATTTTAAAAATGCTTTTTTACAGTTTGCTCACTTTATCCATTTTTTATTTGCAGTTGAAAAATGAAGAAAAAGATACATATGAGGAAAACCTCCATTACCCTTTTCTTCTCATTTTAACCAAATACAGATAGAAGATGATACTCTTTTATTGTTGGTTTTAAGGTGGAAAACTGAAAATTAATCCATGTATGTGGATATCAAGGGAGTAAGGAGGGTTCAGTTCCCCCCTTTTGTTCCTGAGTCATCATCAGAGAAGTATTTCTAATCTAAAAGTTGAGAAAGATGCCTTGGCTCGTTTCACAGTGTGTAAACATACAGAAATCTTTTTTGTATCATTTTATAACTTTTTTCCAGTTATATTCCAGCCTAAAACCAATCAGACTTCACATTCTTCTCTTTTGTGCCTTTAAACTTATGTGTATTTTGTTCATCTCTTTAAATGTTATTTTTGGGTTGTATTTGAAAATACATGAATAATATACTTTGTGGGCTTATATAACTGGCTATAAAGTAGTAAATGCATTCACATTTAATTAGTAAGGAAATAGTTGTCTTAAGAGCTTTTAAGAGTGCACCTATTGAATGCTTGGATTTTTCTGCCCTTTTTTTTTTTTTAATTCCACTGTTGATTTTTTTATCCATGATTGAAATGTCCTCATTTGCTTCAGTGTTGAAGGCTTTTTTTTAGATATGTGTGCGTATATGGGTTTTTTCCAGCAGGACTTTTCCTTCTGTAGATGTATAAGAAATTATGCATCAGACAAAAGCCTCATAAACTGACCATTTGTCCTTTGGACACAATAGCCTGCCCAGCCCCTCTGCTCCTCCTCTCCAATTATGTGTGATTAGTCTCAGTGTGTTGTGTCAAGAAGGGGGAGTGTGCTGAGTGCTTATTATCTGTTTAGGTACAAGAAGAGCACATTTAGGTTCTGACTATGAATGGAAAGTGAGCCTTTATCAGGACTAAAATCTAAATGCTACTATCCTAGAAATGCTTTTTGAAAAATACATCTTTTATTGATAAATTCCAAGAAACACTGTAACAACTAAAGGATTTTGCAGTATAATCAAACTGTCTCCCTTGAATTAGTTTATATTGTGATATAGTGTGGCCCAAGTATTTGATAAAGATGTAATGTGACTTTTCTTGTACTGGGAAAGACAAAAATCCTACAAAGAAACAGGAACAATTTCTTATTTTCTTAACAGTTTAAGAGTCTTCTCAGAAAAAACAGCCTGGATCGTTAAAGAATCCTGCACAGTCTCTTGAACCACAACTCTTTTAACATGATGAAAAAAGAGAGAGAGGCAGAGACTGCAACTGAGAGAGGGAGGTACTAGATGCAAGGAAGTATAGAGGATCATGCTGAAATACATTAATTAAAAGAACTGCAGTTCAGCAATAAGTGTTTTTCCATATTTAACAAATTGGGCAGCATGTAAACTACAAGCTCATGAAAGTCCCCTTCTCTTTGCTGCTCTTCTCAGACAAATTTCTTCACTACTGGTTTGCATGTCCTTGTATTCAGTACTTTTTATGCTCCATTAGAGCACCTAGATGGATCTCAGAAGGCATAGGTCAAGTCGCAGTTAGATCATACATTTCTTTCTCACAAAAACTTGAATTGCAATGCCAAGTGATGGGCTAACATCACAATAACAGCAATTTATTCCTCTTTTGATAAAAAGCAGCCTATTCTCGGTGTTAGATAAAGACCAGGGGCAATGCAAACCAACCATTTATCCTAGAACTGAGTAGTCTGTCTCCCCTATAGCTGATATGAGTTTCATATTCAAACTCTTGTTGGAAGGTACTTGTCTAGTAGAAATCAAAAGCATTTAGGAGTAATTTAAAATTGCTGTGAAGGTAGCTTTAGTTTAATTAGTTTTGTTTTGTTTGTCCCACACAGGAGTGCCTTTGTTTTCTCTAAAAACACGTACAAGGAAATATTTATAATCAACAAAGGAGTGTGAAAAATAGTGAAATATTAAAATTTATAAACCTTTTATTTTTGAGAGGGCTTGAATGTCTGCTGTACAATAATCTAATAAAGATTGTTAGTTGTCAAAAATAGAACCAGTGTCACTGAAAATTGTGTTTTTAGCTTTAAGAAGAAAACAGTTTTACTCAAATTAGTAGCTGATAATTGCTTTTTATTTCTTTAGTGTCTGTCGTTTGAGTTGAAGGCTTTGCACAGGTGCTGCCATCCCTAAAGTGTGTAATTGATGGCTTGTTTACAAAAGATGCATTTAGGCTTCATCCTGCAAACTCACATTGGAGCTCCACAGGCAGCGAAGTTTCTCATCTACATAAGTGCTTGCAGGTTTGGTCCATGTGGATATTTTTAGAGGTATATAAGCAAGCTCTTTTCTTGATTTTTTTGTTTGTTTGTTTTAAAATGAGTATTGAAAAGTCACAGATGTAGAATTTATTATATATGAGGCACTAAAAATGTTCTTTTTTAGAGACATCTCTCAGAATCCCTTGTGTTAGTAGGGACTTGATGAGCTGTTTCTGAGCTCTTACATTTTAGTTAAAAACACGGTGTTTATTAATAAATCACATATCTTTGCTAAGGAAAAGTTAGGCAGTTTATCAAGTCATGCTTATAAAATGTATTGGAGCCTTTTGTGTGATGGGGTTTAACTAGTCTGATACTTGGTATATTTTTAATTATATAGTTTACCATGTTCTGTAACAGAATATTGAGCTTAATCACTTTGTGTTTGCACAGCGCTTCAAAGATGAATGACACTGTGCAGGAGCTGTGCTGTCTTCACCAAGAATGGAAATGTTAGGCTGATGCAAGTTTTCCTTCACATATGTTGGCAGTTTTTAAAGCAACATTGTGTCTGCCTCCTTTCTCAGAGAAAAATGGCAGTGAGAAATGATCTTCTTGTGGACACCAATTCCCCCAGGGCACAGCCCTAATGCAGCTGGTGCCACTGGCAGTGAGTTGTGATCTTCAGAATATAAATGAAAAAAAAAAAAAATTACATTTCCTGCTGTGAGATCTGGCAAAAGCTTTCTTAAAAATTACAAACTAGTCCTACCTGATAGCATTCTGGAACAATGGGACGGATCTTTCCATTTGGGAAATAAGTTTGGTTTGAAGTGAAAAATGTCTTAAGAATGTGAGATGAGGTAGGAGAACTTACTACCCCAAGTACCAGTCCAGCTGCAAAATCCTTATTAGACAAGTCATTCACATTTTGCCTGTGGCTTAATGGCTACATGTTTGTGTGAGAAGGGAAGTGGGATTAAAATTGTTCCCCCCATGAAAAGCATCCTTACATCTTGAGCCTGGCTGCATATGGTTTATCGAGTGTTTTATCTCCATTACAACTCTCCTTCACTGTTCCCTGAACAAAAGAGGATACAGTGGGTGGAGCTTTTGATCCACCTCTTGATATGGCAGGTGGCACAGCTGATATGGCAGGGGGAAGAGGCAGCAACACATTGCAAGTCAAACAGAGCAGCGTTTCATTACCGTCTTTCACCCACTCTCTGTAATGTGAGAGGGGAATAAGCAGGTCCCGCTCTTTTCACAGGGCAAATTATAAATGCATGGTTTAGCCTGGATTTTTATGTGTATGGTTTTCTTCTTCTTTGAATCAGGGAACTAACAGTGATGACAAACTGCAAATTCCTTTAACTCTTCTGAAATATTTTGAGATCCTGGTGGAAGGTGCTAGGATAGCATGTACCAGCAGTTCTGTCTAAAACCTTTCTGCATAGCATGGTCATCCCATGTTGTTCCCTCAGAAAGAGATGATTTTGTTGCTTTCTATCTTTTTATTCACTTTTTAGATTCTCCTGAGTCTGAATAAGACAGTTTGTCATGCCTTCACTGTCACAAATTGGTAGCTTACAGTGGTTGTAATCACACCAGCGTCTTTTGAAAGATGGTTTTAAAAGCTGATTTTCAATATTATTCTCATCTGCACTGCAACAGCACTTAACTCAGCCAAAATGAGGGCACTCTGATGCAAAACCCCGTAAAGCTAAAAGAAAGCCAGTACGTGACTTAGTGAATTTGCAGCTAAATGTTTAAGTAAAGGGGGGACCCCCCCAAATCGTGCCCATTCCCCATAAAAATGAACCTGAGGCACAGGCAGAGTTGCTGTCTCATTTGCCTATACCCATTCAGAAAGCAGCCGATATGCTCTAGAACTGGCACCAGATTTTGCGAGACTAAGTACAGCACCTCCTCTGCAAGATCTGTCTCCCTCTCCAACCTGTGGGCTCTGTTCAAACAGCTGAATGTAACAAACCTAACTTTTCTTTCCCATTTTTAAAGGGTTTAGCCTATTAAGGCTCCTTGCTTAGTCAGCAGCTGGCTTGCTGCCAAAAAGCCCAGCATATTGTTGTGGCTGGGTAAAAGCTGGATATTTTCCATCTCTGTCCAACAGCGGCATCGGATCTTCATTGTCTTCTTGTGTGTAAAGTGTGTGGAAAGTAGAGGGAAGATGCACGGAGCAGTAGTCCAGATGGCATTCCACAGCCTGAGAAGAAACATCTTGACCCTCGAATCTGGGTTAAACTCAACAGATGCCAAGCCCCCAAAAACAAAGAGCTGTTGTGGCTGACGACAGCAAAGGAGCGATAGGCCTTCAGTAACAGAAAGTATCTTTTATTTTGGATGCATTTCCCTGCAGATAACTAACACAGTGTCACTAGTAGAAGACTGCTTATTAAA